>NC_052344.1:9265786-9300786 GCF_016432855.1 Salvelinus namaycush
TCTTGGGGGGGGGCTTAGAGGTAGTGGGCCGAGGGCAGGTAGGAGACCTGCGCCCACTTCACAGGCTAACCGTGGAGAGCGGGAGTACGGGCGAACACCGTGTTACGCAGTAGAGCGCACGGTGTCTCCTGTACGTGTTCATAGCCCGGTGCGGGTTATTCCACCTCCCCGCACTGGTAGGGCTAGATTGGGTATTGAGCCAGGTGCCATGATGCCGGCTCAACGCGTCTGGTCTCCAGTGCGTCTCCTCGGGCCGGCATACATGGCACCAGCCTTACGCATGGTGTCCCCGGTTCGCCTACATAGCCCGGTGCGGGTTATTCCACCTCCCCGCACTGGTCGGGCGACGGGGAGCATTCAACCAGGTAAGGTTGGGCAGGCTCGGTGTTCAAGGGAACCAGTACGCCTGCACGGTCCGGTATTTCCGGCGCCACCTCCCCACCCCAGTCCAGTTCCACCAGTGCCTACACCACGTAACAGGCTTCCAGTGTGTCTCCAGAGCCCTGTTCCTCCTCCACGCACTCGTCCTATGGTGCGTGTCTCCAGCCCGGTACCACCAATTCCGGCACCACGCACTAAGCCTCCTGGGCGTCTCCAGAGTCCTGTGCATCCTGTTGCTGCTCCCCGCACTAGCCCTGAGATGCGTGTCCCCAGCCCGGTACCACCAGTTCCGGCACCACGCACTAGGCCTAATGTGCGTCCCCAGGGTCCAGTATGCCCTGTTCCTTCTCCCCGCACTAGCCTGAAGGTGCGTGTCCTTAGCCCGGTGCCTCCAGTTCCGGCACCACGCACCAGGCCTACAGTGCGCCTCATCCGGCCAGAGCCATCTGTCTGCCCAGTGCCATCTGAGCCATCCGTCTCCCCAGCGCCATCTGAGCCATCCGTCTCCCCAGCGCCATCTGAGCCATCCGTCTCCCCAGCGCCATCTGAGCCATCCGTCTCCCCAGCGCCATCTGAGCCATCCGTCTGCCCCGAGCCATTAGAGCCGCCCGTCTGTCCCGAGCCGTCAGAGCCGTTAGTCAGTCAGGAGCCGCTAGAGCCATTCGTCAGTCAGGATCTGCCAGAGCCGCCAACCAGACAGGATCTGCCAGAGCCGCCAACCAGACAGGATCTGCCAGAGCCGCCAACCAGACAGGATCTGCCAGAGCCGCCAACCAGACAGGATCTGCCAGAGCCGCCAACCAGACAGGATCTGCCAGAGCCGCCAACCAGACAGGATCTGCCAGAGCCGTCAGCCAGCCATGAGCAGCCAGATCCGTCAGCCAGCCATGAGCAGCCAGATCCGTCAGCCAGCCATGAGCAGCCAGATCCGTCAGCCAGCCATGAGCAGCCAGATCCGTCAGCCAGCCATGAGCAGCCAGATCCGTCAGCCAGCCATGAGCCGTACAGCCAGGATCCGCCAGAGCCGTCCAGCCAGGATCCGCCAGAGCCGTCATCCAGCCAGGATCCGTTCCTCAGTCCGGAGCTGCAGTCCCTCAGTCCGGAGCTTCCCCTTATCCTGGTGCTGTCCCTTATCCTGGTGCTGCCCCTTATCCTGGTGCTGCCCCTTATCCTGGTGCTGCCCCTTAGTCCGGTGCTGCCCCTTAGTCCGGTGCTGCCCCTTAGTCCGGTGCTGCCCCTTAGTCCGGTGCTGCCCCTTAGTCCGGTGCTGCCCCTTAGTCCGGTGCTGCCCCTTAGTCCGGTGCTGCCCCTTAATCCAGTGGGGTTAAGTTGGCGGGTGGTCAGTTGGAGGAGGCTACGAAAGCGGGTAGTGACTATGGTGGGGTGGGGACCACGACCAGTACCAGAGCCGCCACCGTGGACAGACGCCCATCCAGACCCTCCCCTAGACTTTATGCTGGTGCGCCCGGAGTTCGCACCTTAAGGGGGGGGGGGTTATGTCACACCCTGGCCTTAGTTATCTTTGTTTTCATTTATTATTTTAGTTAGGTCAGGGTGTGACATGGTGAATGTATGTGTTTTTGTAGTGTCTAGGGTGGTTGTAAGGTTAGGGGGTTTATTAGAGTAGTTGGGTTTATGTTTAGTATAGATGTCTAGCTGTGTCTATGGTTGCCTGAAGGGTTCTCAATCAGAGACAGATGTCATTAATTGTCTCTGATTGGGAGCCATATTTAAGGCAGCCATAGGCACTAGGTTTTTGTGGGTAATTGTCTGTGTCTATGTGTAGTGTTTGTGTCAGCACTATCTAGATTTATAGCTTCACGGTCGTCTGTTTTGTTGTTTTGTTTCGTTTTCCTTCTTATAATAAAAAGAAGATGTATTTTTCACGCGCTGCGCCTTGGTCCTCTCTCTCTCCCTTTGACGATCGTGACAACAATGGCTATTTTATTTTATTTAACCTTTATTTAACTAGGGAAGTCATTTAAGAACAAATTCTTATTTACGATGGTGGCCTACCAAAAGGCAAAAGAACTCCAGGGATAAAAAAAATAAAAAAATAAAATAAATATAGGACAAGACACACATCACAAAAAGAGAGACAACACTACATAAAGAGAGACCTAAGACAACAACATAGCAATGCAGCAACACATGACAACACATTATGGTACAGTACCAACATAACATGACAACCGCATGGTAGCAACACAACATGGCAGCAGCACAACATGGTAGCAGCATAAAACATGGTACAAACATGATTGGGCACAGACAACAGCACAAAGGGCAAGAAGATAGAGACAACAATACACCATGCAAAGCAGCCTCAACTGTCAGTAAGAGTGTCCGTGATTGAGTCTTTGAATGAAGAGATTGAGATAAAACTGTTCTAGAGGTTCCACACTAATGGGGAAAATAATAGTATGCGGGGGGTAAGAGGTGAGCCTGAACCCCTCTGTGAGCTTTCAAGTTCACAGAGTTTCAAGTTCCTTGGGGTCCACATCACCAACGAACTATCATGGTCCAAACATACCAAGACAGTCATGAAGAGGGCACGACAAAACCTTTTCCCCCTCAGGAGACTGAAAAGATTTGTCATGGGTCCCCAGATCCTCAAAAAGTTCAACAGCTGCACCATCGAGAACATCCGGTTGCATCACCGCCTGGTATGCTAACTGCTTGGCATCTGACCGTAAGGCGCTACAGAGAGTAGTGCCAACGGCCCTGTACATCACTGGGGCCAAGATTCCTGCCATCCAGGACCTACATAATAGGCGGTGTTAGAGGAAAGCCCATAAAATTGTCAGAGACTACAGTCACCCAACTTAGACTGTGTTCTCTGCTACCACACGGCAAGTGGTACAAGAGCGCCAAGTCTAGGAACAAAAGACTCCTCAACAGCTTCTATCCCCAAGCCATTAGACTGCAAAACATTTCATAAAAATCGCCACGTGACACTCCTCCCTGAACACTGTTGCTATTCGCTGTTTGTTTGTTACCTATGCATAGTCACTTGCCCCCACCTATAGTTGAAGTCGGAAGTTTACATACACTTAGGTTGGATTCATTAAAACTCGTTTTTCAACCACTCCACAAAATTCTTGTTAACAAGCTATAGTTCTGGCAAGTCGGTTAGGACATCTACTTTGTGCATGACACAAGTCATTTTTCCAACAATTGTGTACAGACAGATTATTTCACTTATAACTCACTGTATCATAAGTCCAGTGGGTCAGAAGTTTACATACATTAAGTTGACTGTGCCTTTAAACAGCTTGGAATATTCCAGAAAATTATGCCATGGCTTTAGAAGCTTCTGATAGGCTAATTTACATAATTTGAGTCAATTGAAGGTGTACCTTTGGATGTATTTCAAGGCCTAACTTCAAACTCAGTGCCTCTTTGCTTGACATCATGGGAAAATCAAAAGAAATCAGCCAAGACCTCAGAAGAAAAACTGTAGATAACCACAAGTCTGGTTCATCCTTGGAAGCAATTTCCAAACACCTGAAGGTACCACGTTCATCTGTGCAAACAATAGGACGCAAGTATAAACACCATGGCCATCATAACGCTCAGGAAGGAGATGCGTTCTGTCTCCTAGAGATGAACGTACTTTGGTGCGAAAAGTGCAAATCAATCCCAGAAGAACAGCAAAGGACCTTGTGAAGATGCTGGAGGAAACAGGTACAAAAGTATCTATATCCACAGTAAAACAAGTCCTATATTGACATAACCTGAAAGGCCGCTCAGCAAGGAAGAAGCCGCTGCTTCAAAACTGCCATAAAAAAGCCAGACTACGGTTTGCAACCGCACATGGGGACAAAGATCGTACTTTTTGGAGAAATGTCCTCTGGTCTGAGAAAACAAAAATATAACTTTTTGGCCATAATAACCATCGTTATTTCTGGAGGAAAAAGGGGGAGGCTTGCAAGCCGAAGAACACCATCCCAACCGTGAAGCACGGGGATGGCAACATCATGCTGTGGGAGTGCTTTGCTGCAGGAGGGACTGGTGCACTTCACAAAATAGATGGCATCACGAGGAAGGAAAACAATGTGGATATATTGCGGCAACATCTCAAGACAAGTCAGGAAGTTAAAGCTTGGTCGGAAATGGGTCTTCCAAATGGACAATGACCCCAAGCATACTTCCAAAGTTGTGGCAAAATGGCTTAAGGACAACAAAGTCAAGGTATTGGAGTGGCCATCACAAAGCCCTGACGTCCATCCTATAGAAAATGTGTGGGCAGAACTGAAAAAGCTCAGTTACACCAGCTCTGTCAGGAGAAATGGGCCAAAATTCCCCCAACTTATTGTGGGAAGCTTGTGGAAGGCTACCCTAAACGTTTGACCCAAGTTAAACAATTTAAAGGCAATGCTACCAAATAGTAATTGAGTGTATGTAAACTGTTCTGACCCACTGGGAATGTGATGAAAGAAATAAAATCTGAAATAAATCATTCTCTCTACTATTATTCTGACATTTCACATTCTTAGAATTATGTGGTGATCCTAACTGACCTAAGCCAAGGAATTTTTACTAGGATTAAATGTCAGGAATGGTGAAAAACTGAGTTTAAATGTATTTGGAAAAGGTGTATGTAAACTTCCGACTTCAACTGTACATGTAGAGATTATCTCAACTAGCCTGTACCCCCACACACTGACTCAGTACCGGTGCTCCCTGTATATAGCCTCGTTATTGTTATTCTTATTGTGTTACTTTTTATTTTAGTCTACTTAGTAAATATTTTCTTATTCTTGAACTGCACTGTTGGTTAAGGATTTGTAAGTAAGCATTTCACGGTAAAGTCTACACTTGTTGTATTCGGCTCATGTGGCAAATAATGTTTGGTTTGATTTGATTTGAGCAGCGGGCCGGGGGAAGGAGGGGTGAGTCTCTACCTCTGTCTGGGTCACTGGTAGTTCATTTGGTCTCCATGGTCCTGGTACTACCCTCATAGCCTTCCATGGGGCAATTACTTCTGATCCCAGCGGACCACAGTTTCTGTGTGGGACAGAGGGGAGTGAAGTAAAGGGTGAGGGGGGAGGTAGAAGGTGAGAGGGTGAGAGAGTGAGGAGGGGAGAAAGTGGGGGTCATTGGGCAATTACCAACACCCTCCATCACCCTAAATGGATCTAGTTGCAGTCACCCCTCAATTAATGTATTAGAGAGGGCAAAGGTTACATAAATAGCTTCCTCTCTCTGGCGGGAGTGGGCAGGGCCAGGAATACCAGGAAGCTCTGGTTTTATTAGTTTGGAATGAGTGGGGAGGGGTTTGTGGTCTGACTACTGAGTGGTCATCACATGGGTTATCACTGGGAAGAGAAGGGCAGAGTTGGGTGAGTGGGCGGGGCGTTAGCCACTTGCCTGAGGGAGGGGAAGGTGACTGCTTTGAAAAAACAGAAACTCTGTGGCTTTGCCACGAAAAATCCATATTATTTAACATTTGAATATAAATACCTGTTGAATTCTGATGGAAAAATATCCCCTGAAACACATTATCTCTGCATTGACACAACCTCCCAACACTCCTTTCTACGTGATAAATCACTCAAATCACTCAAACCATCCTTTCCCCTTTTTCCCTCCAGACAAGGACCAGTAATGGATATATTACATGGCTGACCTGTACGATCAGAAATAATCCCCCTGGCTTGAGGGAGAAATGTAAGTAACAGAAGTTGTGTTTGGATAGAGGCCCTGGCCTGGGAGAGGCGATACAAACGCATGCCACAGTGGGGTTTACAAAAGCCATTACTCTGTATTTACTCTAATGCCACAATAAATGGTGCGTTATGGGGGATTCCATCTGACGAATGGAGGTGTCACACATCTTTGTCTTCTCTCTCTCTCTCAATTTCAATTCAATTCAAGGGCTTTATTGGCATGGGAAACATACATTTCAAATGTCATATTATGTATATATACAGTGTTGTAGCGATGTGCAAATAGTTAAGGTACAAAAGGGAAAATAAATAAACACAAATATGGGTTGTATTTACAATGGTGTTTGTTCTTCACTGGTTGCCCTTTTCTTGTGGCAACAGGTCACAAATCTTGCTGCTGTGACGGCACACTGTGATATTTCACCCAGTAGAGTTTTGTTTTTGAATTCTTTGTGGATCTGTGTAATCTGAGGGAAATATGTGTCTCTAATATGGTTATACATTTGGCAGGAGGTTAGGAAGTGCAGCTCAGTTTCTACCTCATTTTGTGGGAAGTGTGCACATAGCCTGTCTTCTCTTTAGAGTCAGGTCTCTCTCTCTCTCTCTCTCCCTTGTTCTCTTTCTTCTTCTCTCTGTGTGTTTCTGTTAGAGTCCTAAGTGAGAGAGCAGTCATTAGTTTTAAGTCAGGCACTATACCACAGTTACAGCACATAAACGCACAAACGCACAAATGCTCACACGCACACTTTTCACTTCTTTAAGGCTTTTAGGAAATGTGATTTGAATTCTCCTTTCCTCACTGCAACTCTCTCTTCGTTTAAAGAGAGAGTGAGAGAGAGAAAGAAAGACGGACAGAAAGAGAGAGAGAGAGAGAGAGAGAGCAGTCCAATCAAAGCTACTAGACAAGGACAATAAACTGTGTAGAAAGCCAGTGGTATAGAGCACATAAATACCAACTAGTGTGTCTGACAGACTGAAATTGACAGGCCACTACCCATGAAGTCACCAAGCAGTTCAATCTCTCATAACACACTATTAAAGAAACTTCACAGTCTCTGTATGGACTCTGTAGGTCCATCTCCTGCAGTGTCAAAGCCAAACTGAAATTGTGCTTTGTGTGATGTTTGTGTAGTGTAACCTAATCATGGCCTATACATTCTGTCTATGTTGTAACTCTACGGTAAATTGACACAATAAGCAGAAGACTGCCGATAAAAACAGTTGTCCCAAATGTGAATTTATTTGTACCTGGATTCTTACCTTTGAAAACGTTGATGATACGTACAGTTGAAGTCAGAAGTTTACATACACCATAGCAAAATACATTTCAACTCAGTTTTTCACAATTCCTGACATTTAATCCTAGTAAAAACTCCCTGTCTTAGGTCAGATCGGATCACCACTTTATTTTAACCTCTTGAAGCTAGGGGGCAGAATTTTTATGTTTGGAAAAATAACGTTCCCAATGTAAGCTGCCTATTTCTCAGGTCCAGATGCTAGAATATGCATATCATTGACAGAGTAGGATAGAATACACTCTAAAGTTTCCAAAACTGTCAAAATATTGGCTGTGAGTATAACAGAACTGATTTTGCAGGCGAAAACCTGAGGAAATCCAACCCGGAAGTGCCTCTTATTTTGAAAAATCACTGTTCCATTGCCTGCCTTTCGTCCATTTAAAAGGATATCAACCAGATTCATTTTCCCATGGCTTCCTCAGGGTGTGAACAGTCTTTAGACATAGTTTCAAGCTTTTCTTCCGAAAAATGAGCGAGATTTATCAAATCGTGTCAGTGGATAGCTGAATGTCCTTCCATTAGTTCATGCGCGCAAAAGTTGTTGCTCGACATTTTCTTTATCTCTGTTATTGAATAGTTTACCGTCCGGTTGAAATATTATCGATTATTTATGTTAAAAACAACATGAGGATTGATTATTAAAAACATTTGACATGTTTCTACGAACTTTACGGATACTATTTGGAATTTTTGTCAACCCTTGACGACCTGCCTAAGGCTGTGGAATACTGAACATAACGCGCCAAACAAATGGAGGTTTTTTGATATAAAAATAATCTTTATCGAACAAAAGGAACATTTATTGTGTAACTGGGAGTCTCGTGAGTGCAAACATCCGAAGATCATCAAAGGTAAGCGATTCATTTTATTGCTTTTCTGACTTTCGTGACCAATCTACATTGCTGCTAGGTGTTTGTAATGTTTTGTCTAGTGACCGATAACCTCACACAAACGCTTGGATTGCTTTCGCTGTAAAGCATATTTTCAAAATCTAAAGAGACAGGTGGATTAACAACAAGCTAAACTGTGATTTGCTATATTGCGCTTGTGATTTCATGAATATAAATATTTTTAGCAAATTTTTCATTTGGTGCTCTGCAATTCAGCGGTTGTTGATGAAAATGATCCCACTAAAGGGATCCGTGCGTCAAGAAGTTTTTAAGAATGTGAAATGTCAGAATAAAAGTAGAGAGAATGATTTATTTCAGCTTCTATTTCTTTCATCACATTCCCAGTGGGTCAGAAGTTTACATACACTCAAATAGTATTTGGTAGAATTGCATTTAAATTGTTTAACTTGGGTCAAATGTTTTGGGTAGCCTTCCACAAGCTTCCCACAATAAGTTGGGTGAATTTTGGCCCATTCCTCCTGACAGAGCTGGTTTAACTGAGTCAGGTTTGTAGGCCTCCTTGCTCGCACACGCTTTTTCAGTTCTGCCCACACATTTTCTATAGGATGGAGGTCAGGGCTTTGTGATGGCCACTCCAATACCTTGACTTTGTTGTCCTTAAGGCATTTTGCCACAACTTTGGAAGTATGCTTGGGGTCATTGTCCATTTGGAAGACCCATTTGCGACCAAGCTTTAGCTTCCTGACTGATGTCTTGAGATGTTGCTTTAATATATCCACATAATTTTTCTTCCTCATGATGCCATCTATTTTGTGAAGTGCACCAGTCCCTCCTGCAGCAAATCACCCCCACAACATGATGCTGCCACCCCCGTGCTTCACGGTTGGGATGGTGTTCTTTGGCTTGCAAACCTCACTCGTTTTCCTCCAAACATAACGATGGTCATTATTGTCAGGACTTCTAGAAGTAGTGGGTGGAGGAGTCAGGCGCAGAGAGCAGGGTAGTTTGATATGTGGATATATTTATTCCCAAACAACAGAGTGTCGGTCAACGCCACACACACGGGAGCTAAAAGACCCAGTCCAAAACAAACAGGACGAAAAGGTTTGGGAAATAAAATCCACCAAAATAAACACACACCAATAACAGAAAAACAAGCCCGCACAAAAGCCGGCGGGCCTACCGGGTTTAAATAGCCCAAAACCAAACCCCAAACAAGAAACAGGTGCACTAATCAGACCACACTAAATGAAACAGAAAAGGGGATCGGTGGCAGCTAGTAGGCCGGCGATGACGACCGCCGAGCGCCGCCCGAACAGGAAGAGGCACCATCTTCGGCGGGATTCGTGACAGTACCCCCCCCTGACGCGCGGCTCCCGCAGCGCGCCGACACCGGCCTCGAGGGCGACCCGGAGGGCGAGATGCAGGGCGATCCGGGTGGAGGCGGTGGAAGTCCTTCAGGAGAGAAGGATCCAAAATGTCCCCCACCGGTACCCAGCACCTCTCCTCCGGACCGTACCCCTCCCAGTCCACGACGTACTGCAGGCCCCTCACCCGGCGTCTCGAGTCCAGAATAGCTCGTACCGTGTACGCCGGGGACCCCTCAATGTCCAGAGGGGGCGGAGGGACCTCCGCCCCCTCCTTCTTGTAGGGGACCAGCTACCACCGGCCTGAGGAGAGACACATGAAACGAGGGGTTAATGCGATAGTAAGAGGGAAGTTGTAATCTATAACACACCTCGTTTATTTTCCTCAGGACTTTAAATGGCCCCACACACTGCGGCCCCAGCTTCCGGGCAGGGCAGGCGGAGGGGCAGGTTTCAGGTCGAGAGCCAGACCCTGTCCCCTGGTGCGAACACAGGGGCTTCACTGCGGTGGCGGTCAGCACTCTTCTTCTGCCGTCTACCGGCCTGCTTGAGAGCGTCCTGGACTGCCCTCCAGGTCTCCCTAGAGCGCTGTACCCACTCCTCCACCGCAGGAGCTTCGGTCTGACTCTGATGCCACGGAGCCAGGACCGGCTGGTAGCCCAGCACGCATTGGAATGGCGACATGTTCGTGGAGGAGTGACGGAGTGAGTTCTGGGCCAACTCCGCCCATGGGACGTACCTCACCCATTCTCCTGGCCGGTCCTGGCAATACGACCGCAGAAACCTACCCACTTCCTGGTTCACTCTCTCCACCTGCCCATTACTCTCGGGGTGATAACCAGCGGTCAGGTTGACCGAGACCCCCAGACGTTCCATAAACGCCCTCCAAACACGGGACGTGAACTGGGGACCCCGTTCAGATACGATGTCCTCCGGCACCCCGTAGTGCCAGAAGACGTGGGTAAATAGAGCCTCCGCAGTCTGTAGGGCCGTAGGGAGACCAGGCAATGGGAGGAGACGGCAGGACTTAGAGAACCGATCCACCACGACCAGGATGGTAGTGTTCCCCTGAGACGGGGGAAGATCAGTAAGAAAGTCCACCGACAGATGAGACCGGGGCCGTTGTGGAACCGGGAGGGGCTGTTGTTTCCCTCTAGGCAGGTGCCTAGGAGACTTACTCTGGGCGCACACCGAACAGGAGGAGACATAGAGCCTCACGTCCTTGGCTAAGGTGGGCCACCAGTATTTCCCCCTAAGACCCCGCACTGTCCTCGCAATCCCCGGATGATCTGAAGAGGGTAGTGTGTGAGCCCACCGAATCAATTGATCACGGACACCAAGCGGCACGTACCTGAGACCGGTAGGACACTGTGAAGGTGCAGGTTCCAACCGCAACGCCCGCTCGATGTCCGCGTCCACCTCCCATACCACCTTAGCCACCAGCCTAGAAGCTGGAAGGATGGTAGTAGGATCGATGGACCGGTCCTCAGTGTCATAGAGATGGGACAGCGCGTCGGCCTTGGTGTTGAGGGAACCTGGTCTATAAGAGATCGTAAATCTAAATCGGGTAAAGAACATGGCCCACCTAGCATGACGAGGATTCAGTCTCCTCGCCACCCGGATATACTCCAGATTGCGGTGGTCAGTCCAGATAAGGAAAGGGTGCTTAGCCCCCTCAAGCCAGTGTCTCCACACCTTCAGGGCTTTTACCATAGCTAACAACTCCCGGTCCCCCACATCATAGTTCCGCTCCGCCGGACCCAGCTTCCTTGAAAAGAAAGCGCAGGGGCAGAGCTTCGGTGGCGTGCCCGAGCGCTGTGACAGCACGGCTCCAACCCCAGCCTCGGACGCATCCACCTCCACTATGAACGCTAATGAGGTGTCCGGAAGCGCCAACACGGGCGCGTCAGTAAACAGCGCCTTCAACCGGTTGAAAGTTCCGTTCGCCTCGGCCGACCACCGTAAACGCACTGGCCCCCCCTTCAGCAGTGAGGTAATAGGAGCTGCCACTTGGCCAAAACCCCGGATAAACCTCCGGTAGTAATTGGCAAACCCTAAAAACCGCTGCACCTCATTTACCGTGGTCGGAGTCGGCCAATTACGCACGGCGTTAACGCGGTCACACTCCATCACCACCCCCGAGGTGGAAATGCGATAACCCAGGAAGGAAACGGCTCGTTTGGAGAACACACATTTCTCAGCCTTGACGTATAGGTCATGCTCCAGCAGTCGCCCAAGTACCTTGCGCACCAGGGAGACATGCGCGGCGCGTGTGGCAGAATAGATCAAGATGTCATCAATGTACACCACCACACCCTGCCCATGCAGGTCCCTGAGAATCTCATCCACAAAGGATTGAAAGACGGCTGGAGCATTCTTTAACCCATACGGCATTACGAGGTACTCATAGTGGCCTGATGTGGTACTAAACGCGGTTTTCCACTCGTCTCCATCCCGAATACGCACCAGATTATACGCGCTCCTGAGGTCCATTTTCGTGAAAAAACGCGCTCCGTGGAATGATTCCACCGCCGTAGCGATGAGAGGTAGCGGATAACTAAATCCCACTGTGATCGAATTTAGACCTCGATAATCAATGCACGGACGCAGTCCTCCCTCCTTTTTTTTCACAAAAAAGAAACTCGAAGAGACAGGTGACATGGAGGGCCGAATGTACCCCTGTCTCAGAGCTTCCATGACATATGTCTCCATAGCCAAAGTCTCCTCCTGTGACAATGGGTACATGTGACTCCTGGGAAGTGCACCTGTTTCTTGTTTGGGGTTTGGTTTTGGGCTATTTAAACCCGGTAGGCCCGCCGGCTTTTGTGTGGGCTTGTTTTTCTGTTATTGGTGTGTGTTTATTTTGGTGGATTTTAGAACCGTTTCGTCCTGTTTGTTTTGGACTGGGTCTTTTAGCTCCCGTGTGTGTGGCGTTGACCGACACTCTGTTGTTTGGGAATAAATATATCCACGTATCAAACTACCCTGCTCTCTGCGCCTGACTCCTCCACCCACTACTTCTAGAAGTCCTGACAGAAGCCCGCACCAAAAGCCGGCGGGCCTACCGGGTTTAAATAGCCCAAAACCAAAACCCAAACAAGAAACAGGTGCACTAATCAGACCACACTAAATGAAACAGAAAAGGGGATCAGTGGCAGCTAGTAGGCCGGCGGCGACGACGACCGCCGAGCGCCGCCCGAACAGGAAGAGGCACCATCTTCGGCGGGATTCGTGACAATTATGGCCAAACAGTTCTATTTTTGTTTTGTCAGACCAGAGAACATTTCTCCAAAAAGTACGATCTTTGTCCCCTTGTGCAGTTGCAAACCGTAGTCTGTCTTTTTTATGGCAGTTTTGGAGCAGTGGCTTCTTCCTTGCTGAGTTGCTTTTCAGGTTACGTTGACGTAGGACTCGTTTTACTGTGGATATAGATACTTTTGTACCGGTTTCCTCCAGCATCTTCACAAGGTCCTTTGCTGTTGTTCTGGGATTGATTTGCACTTTTCCACCAAAGTACATTCATCTCTAGGAGACAGAACAGTCTCCTTTCTGAGCGGTATGACGGCTGCGTGGTCCCATGGTGTTTATACTTGCATACTATTGTTTGTACAGATGAACGTGGTACCTTCAGGCATTTGGAAATTGCCTGAAGTTACCACGAGTTTTAATGACTCCAACCTAAGTGTATGTAAACTTCTGACTTCAACTGTATATATTTATAATTGACCTCTTTTGCATGTTATTTTGGCATTCATTCATGTTACATATCAGTTTGCAAGCAATGTAAAAAATTAAAAAAACAATCCATGAGTTAGTAAAGCTTCGTACAAACATGGTCTATTGAGTGAGGCAGCTCCAAAAGGCAGGTGTTTCAGCCTAATTCAGTGCTTTCTGTGGTCAAGGGGCAGCCAGCAAAAGCACATGCGTAGGCGTTGGTAATTTTCTCTAGTTGCGATGTGATTGGCTTAGTGTTCTGTCACTCAAGGGGATGCTACGTCATCGCAGAATCTTCAGGGAGAGCTAGGCAGTTCAAGTCTGATGTCAAATCACTTTATATCTAACATAGCTTTAATTGGACTGATCATGTCAGCATCATACTTTCAAAATCTTAGCTAGCAAGCTAGCTAGACAGGCAATCATCATCATGAATCATGTTGACAATCTACAGGCAAATCCTTTTCAACCCTTGTAATGTGAAGAGAAATTACTTTCTGACTTTCTGACTTGGTGTACAGGGAGAATACTGTAAGAACATCCCCTGTTCTGAATTATGTCGCAGTCCAATTCAAAAGTGCTGAACAAATAGCATATCTTTTGTAAGAGCTTGCTCATTAATGTCTTAATCAAAAATACATCTTATCTCTGCCATAGTTTGTAGATCTAATTTGTTATATTGTTTATATGGGTCTATCTCATTAGTCTCTTATTCATCATTTTAGGCAATGTTGGAATAACACATTTCATTGTTTTGCTTACTTTGTGTATTATAAATAGCTCATGTGCTTTAATATATGAGGAGGGGATACTATAATGATGTTGGTCTGTAACCATGAGGAGGGGATACTATATAATGTTGTTGGGTCTGTAACCATGAGGAGGGGATACTATATAATGTTTTTGGGTCTGTAACCATGAGGAGGGTCTGTAACCATGAGGAGGGGATACTATATAATGTTGTTGGGTCCGTAACCATGAGGAGGGGATACTATATAATGTTGTTGGGTCCGTAACCATGAGGAGGGGATACTATATAATGTTGTTGGGTCTGTAACCATGAGGAGGGGATACTCTATAATGTTGTTGGGTCCGTAACCATGAGGAGGGGAAACTATATAATGTTGTTGGGTCTATAACCATGAGGAGGGGATACTATATAATGTTGTTGGGTCTGTAACCATGAGGAGGGGATACTATATAATGTTGTTGGGTCTGTAACCATGAGGAGGGGATACTATATAATGTTGTTGGGTCTGTAACCATGAGGAGGGGATACTATATAATGTTGTTGGGTCTGTAACCATGAGGAGGGGATACTATATAATGTTGTTGGGTCTGTAACCATGAGGAGGGGATACTATATAATGTTGTTGGGTCTGTAACCATGAGGAGGGGATACTATATAATGTTGTTGGGTCTGTAACCACGAGGAGGGATACTATATAATGTTGTTGGGTCTGTAACCATGAGGAAGGGACACTATATAATGTTGTTGGGTCTGTAACCATGAGGGGATACTATATAATGTTGTTGGGTCTGTAACCACGAGGAGGGATACTATATAATGTTGTTGAGTCTGTAACCATGAGGAGGGGATACTATATAATGTTGTTGGGTCTGTAACCATGAGGAGGGGATACTATATAATGTTGTTGGGTCTGTAACCTTGAGGAGGGTCTGTAACCATGAGAAGGGGATAATATATAATGTTGTTGTGTCTGTATCCATGTGTAGGAGATACTGTATTATGTTGTTGTGTCTGTATCCATGTGTAGGAGATACTGTATTATCTTGTTGTGTCTGTATCCATGTGTAGGAGATACTGTATTATCTTGTTGTGTCTGTATCCATGTGTAGGAGATACTGTATTATCTTGTTGTGTCTGTATCCATGTGTAGGAGATACTGTATTATGTTGTTGTGTCTGTATCCATGTGTAGGAGATACTGTATTATCTTGTTGTGTCTGTATCCATGTGTAGGAGATACTGTATTATCTTGTTGTGTCTGTATCCATGTGTAGGAGATACTGTATTATCTTGTTGTGTCTGTATCCATGTGTAGGAGATACTGTATTATGTTGTTGTGTCTGTGTCTGTGTCCATGTTTGCCAGTGAAAGTTCAGTAATAGACCCATGTAATTCCAGTTGATGTTTGAGATGGTTGTTTTGTTTGTGCAATGCTCTGTCTGTGCGTTGGTATACTGTGTATGAAAGTGGATCCTCTTGATTGTATTTTCCTTCCTTTTTAGAACACATAGCCCTGAGAAAATATCTAAAATGCTGTGTCTCTCTCTCTCTTTCTGTGGTGACTTAAAGAAGAGTAAGTTAACGCCTCAACATCTTGCTGAATTTATCTGAACTAAATGCTATCTGAATTTCTGTTGGTGTCCATTTTGAAAGCGCTGAGCGAAGGCCTACCTCGTAGCAGCTCGTTTGCTTTGCATTTGCATATACTTGGAGCTTAATATTAATGATTTTATGAATTTATGATTTATGAACATTATGAATCTGCTGAACATCAATGTAATAATGTTTGTGTATTGTTCAAAAGTTAAAATTAATGTGCTAATTTTTAGTTATTATTAAAGGACAATGCGTTATTTATCGAGTTACACAAATCCACAAAGAGTCTGTAGAAACCATGGGCTATTTATTTTTAAGCAAGTCAACCATGTCAGATATAGTTTTTAGCAAGGCAGTAAATGAGGCTGAATGAACTGTTTCGCTGCCAGACAAGGCTCCGCTGAAAGCCAGGTGAAGGATTCACTCCATGGTGCTGTAAAGAAAGCTCTGCTGTTGGGACAGCTTTATGTAGTCCCTAACAGTTTGTGGGCACCGTTTATCACCGTTATAGTGCAACTCATGTATTGTTTAGTGTTGTGTTGTGTAGTGGCTTTGCTGACATGCATCTAACATAATAGGTTGTTTGCCCCACCAAGATTTAAATGCTAAAATCGCCACTGTGAAAGAGTCATATAATTTCCCAGAGGGCGGTGGTTATTTCTCTCCAGAGTAAAGTTTGGTTTTTCAACACTAAGAAGAGGTGACAAAGTGTAAATACCTTCACAGACACAAACAGCAGTGGTGGGGTCCGACAAGAAAGAGAGCTACACTTCATTGCTTCAAGTCAATCATTCTCAAATTATAATCACAACCAGGAGCTCATTACACATCTAGTGTGTGTGTGTGTGTGTGTGTGTGTGTGTGTGTGTGTGTGTGTGTGTGTGTGTGTGTGTGTGTGTGTGTGTGTGTGTGTGTGTGTGTGTGTGTGTGTGTGTGTGTGTGTGTGTGTGTGTGTGTGTGTGTGTGTGTGTGTGTTTGAAGGGGTAGTTGGGGCCATGCTGTATTAAGGTTGAGGGCAGAAATGCACACAGAGGGACAATGAGTCTGTCTCGGTTTGACTAAACTTTGAAGTCAGGGCAGTTTTCTCTTTGAGGTGGTCTTTCCTGCTTCTGAACAACACTAATCACCCGTGAAGAGAACACGCTCGCTCCGTGGTCGACCGAGCATCGCTGCTGATGTTTCCCTCAGTGTTGGAGTGGAGGGAGTGGTACTACTGATTAGAATAGCCATAGGCTAACACAACAAGGCATCAAGGTGCAACACATAAGGAACAGGGTAAACACATTCAACTGGTTCTAAGAAGAGGAGTTCAATTGAAATATAGTCCTTTTGATGGTTTGGTTGTAGTCAAATGAGAATATATGGTTAATTTCCCTGAAAGAGTGTCACAACTGAGGCTGAATGATGCTTTGGTATTATGACATCCAAAATCAGAAATAGTATTATTGACATGGATGGAGAAGTGAGATGAGGAAGTAGAGAGAGACAGACAGAGAGAAGGAGAGAAAGACAGAGAGGGGGGGAGAGAGAGAGAGAGAGAGAGAGAGAGCTAGGAAGAAAGGTGGAGGGCGAGAGAGATGAGAGAAAGCCAGAGAGCGAGAAAGCAAAAGAGAGACGGTCAGAGAAAGGGGGATAGAGGCATACAGGGATAGAGAGAGGAAGTGGGGGCAGGGGAGGCTGGGCTGGGAAAGGCATAGACAGTTGAGTCATATTTCAGGCCTGATTGGAACTGACAAAGTGTTATTGGAGGACTCAGTCCCCACAGCATTGTTTGCTTTCGAAAGTCAGGGCCCGATTTGTTATGACTGAACAACATTAGAGAGATCGGAAGTATGGACAGTCTGGGGAGCACGGCATGTCTGACTGCACATAGAGAGAGGGGAAGGGGGGAGAGGGGTGCAGAGGACAGAGAGAAAGGTTGAAGGGAGGACAGAGAGATACATTGAGGGAGGGAGGTATAGAGAAGCATTAATCTCTCAATTCAACAGAAGCGATGTTTTTCCTCTACTAGAGAGACACATTTATTTGTCTCTCAGTATAGTAGTAGAAAACAGAAGAATGATGTTTGGGTAGCTATGTGGCAACAGGGACTATATTACATCCTGGACATCTGGGAATCACAGACTGCTACGTAAGGGAGTTGTTCCCCAGGATAACAGTTTTAGAACATACAGTACTAGGAGGAATCCCATATAGCTGTAGCTCAGAGGAAAACAACAGCAGGTAGAAGCTTGGTAGTAGTCACTAACGCTTTGCACTATACATCTTTTATGGCCAGACTCATAGGAGGCTCAGGTCATTGATAGGTAACTCTGACGTGGCTCAATTGAATAGCCAATGGAAGCAACTGTGAAAACAATTCATTGGCATTAAAACATGTTACATTCAACATTAGGCGTTGTAGCGAATGTTGCGTTGAGAAACACAATGGCTACCAGAGCAGGGCGCTGTCTATCAAGGCTCCTCTCACACATGTTTTTGTAGTTAATGGACAGTGTTGGGAGGCTAAGCCCACTGTATTTGACTAACCTCACTCTGACCCCCCCACATCGACACTGAAACAGAACAGAGAGAGACAGGGGAAAGAGGGAGAGAGGGAGGAGGGGAGGGGAGGAGAGGGAGGGGCATAGCGCTGTATTTTGACCTGATGAGTAGCGGTCCCATAGGCTGGGGTAGCAACAGTACTTAGTGTGGTGTTTGGTTGGCAAGCCTTGTCCACACAGTGCTACGGCATGGACAGCACAAATCAGCTGACTGGTTCACAGGCAGGGTCATTTAGCTGGGCTGTGATACTCTGTTCTGTATGGGCAGGGAGACCCTCATTTAACTCAGATAACAGATGGCGAGGGCACAACAACACTGTGCTTTACATGTGGGTTAGAGAGAGAGAGAGAGAAAAAGTGAAAGAGAGTGAGACAATTTCCACTACTGATACTACTATTATTATTACTGTTGGTCTATATGTGTACTTTGACAATGTAAGTAAAATACATATAGACAGATTAAAGGAGAGAGGTAGATAGAGAGAGATGGATAAAGGAAAAGAGACAGGGGAGAGCTGAGGAGAGACAGTAAACAGAAAGTGAGAGAGATAGAGAGAGCTCCACTTTGGATCAGGCTGGCAGTCGTATTGCACCTTGGCTCTGGCATAGTGCAAAGCCCTTTCTGCGGGTGGAGGAGAAATCCAGCGGGCCTGGAGCAGGGAGACAGCCAGGAACAGAGATGCCTGACGGATCTCACAGAAAGAGAAATGAGGAAGGCAACGAGGTGAGGACACAGAGCAGCACACAGCCCAGAGAGGTGGGGGAGAAGAAGAGAGAGAGGGGGAGAAGAGAGATAGAGAGGGAGAGAAGGGGGAGAAGAAGAGATATAGAGGGACAGAGAGAGTGAGCTCAGAACGAGGGACTGATGTCTACTAATATAAAACCGTAGGATCACATAACAAAATTGAAGATATGACACCTTACATGTATTCCTGGAACATTATATTGTCATTGCATTGTGCCTCAATTGGGATAACATCTAATATCTGAAGTGCTCTGCAGGTCAGCATAAATGGCCATGCTCTACCATGACAATGTTATGTCAATTTTAGATTATGTGTGAAGAGTTCAAACAGTGTCATTCCATACACCAGGGTCATAAGACAACAGTCATCTTAAACACCTCCCAAAGGAATCCCTTCATATCCGCCTATCCCCCTGTTTTTCCTAGTGTGTCTGGGGGAGTGGGGAGATAAGTTAAAAATGAACCCCTGAATGGGTTCCCTGGCCGGGTCACGGGGTCGTGGCGGGGTCGGCGTGGAGGTGGAGTGATCTGGAGGTGATTAGGCTAATGTAATTAGGGGTGATACGACACGCTAGCCAGCCCAGGTGTGAGGAGCCCAGGAGCCCCTTATCGCTGGCTGAGCACAGAGCACAGCCTGATGAGTTTTTAAGGACACACAGAGGAGGGAGGAGGGAGGAAAGGAGGAGAAGTGAGGTGAGGAGGGGAAGGAAGTGCTGCTGAGTCTGGTTCTCACTCTCAACACTGTCCCATAGTGCTTTTGGCCAGGCCCAGAGTGAGACATACAGGACAGTATGAGAGATCATCGTGTGTCTTTGTCATATTACAAGGACGGTGCCATTACTTACTGTAAGTAAGGTACAACCCACCCCCCTCACCATTTTATTTGTTGTTCTCTGCAGTGTTAGAGAGTAGTGAACTACATGTAGTTCAACTAGTAATTGAACTTCATTTTGCAGTAGCTTGGTGGTAGTTTAACTCAGTTCAAATGTAGGTAGTATTTTCAGTAGTTAATAACTTTTTTGCTCTGTAGCGGTGGAGCTAGCTGTTGGAACTCCACAATACTTTTTTTCAACAATAAAATAACATACATATGTGAAGTAGGCAAGAATTTCCATTATTTTTCTTCATCAGACCTGCCTAATCCTCACTGAAACAGAGTTTTGCATGTGGCCCTTGACACTCATACCCGTATATCCTCCCGGGAATTAGGCAACTTTTGCACATTTGCTGTCATCTGAGTGAAGGAAATGTTGTAAATTGAGAGGACTCGATGTATTTTAAAAGACGAAACGTTGAGGATTATAATAAATACCGCTTTGACGTCATACAAGCAAGCCAAACACCTGTGAGTCCAAATGTGCACTTCACATTTCCAAATCATACAACTCATGTCATGTACAGTGTCAACGTTTATGATCACTATGTTTGATGTACAATTACAAGATGGCATGGTGTCGTACCCTGGGTTGTTCTGAACACAATGAGCCTGTGTTTGTTTAATGTGAAGAAAATGAGTGAATGCACTTAGGAGCCACGACTCCTTTCTATGCCCACCAACAGTACGATCTGTTTCTCTGAATTGCCTTGTGAAAGCCTAACACTGTAAGATCGTATATTATAACTAGCTAGCCATGTTGACAATAGAACAAGCGAACAAAACAACTACAAGTGTGCTTGCTCTAGTTCCTCAATGGCACAGCTAGGAGAACTCAAAAAGGTATTTGAGTCATAAAAGTTAATTGAAATTGCTTAGGAAGTGTGGAAACTTTAGAGAGGACAGGTGTGCATCCACTTGGAGATACCAGTTAGTCCTCTTACTCAAACCCTTGTCATTTTGTCTCATGTTGCACCTACCCAACATTTTTCCAGGAATATTCTTATCATGTTACTGAATCTATCCAGAGGACTTTCAGATTTCGTTATTAACTAATGCGGCGAAAAGTACAGTAAATGTAAAACGCACACGAAATCAACAGTGTAATGTTTGGATTCAGTCTTGTGTCAGGTGAACTGTTGTGTACTCATCTTTGGTCAAATTATTTCCTCATTATCTCTAAATTGTTCCCTTTCAATTGCTACCATGGTTAAAAATATGCTTTTCATATTTCTTCTGTAAGAAACATTTCAATTTAGCCCAATCCACATAGGACAATGGTAGATTTAGTAGAGATGAACTTCATCCAGTGTAAAGTAATGGCTTGGTAACCATATTTCCAGAGTAGCTTATTCAACACTGGTTTTTGCTTGCATTACCGCTGCTCTTTAACCAGTGACGACCCGTCGTTCAGAGCCCCACCTGTTTTGAGCCCCTCATTGGTCATTGGACATAAACACTACACAACAAGTTGGAAATTCAACAATGAGTGGTTTGGGAAGGAATCAGTGGCTAACTGTGAGTTCAAGACAACTGGGAACTGGGGAAAAACGAGGACTGAGAAAATACATTTTGAACGGTCATTCAACTCGGAGTTGTAAATCCGGCATCTTTCTCTTTGATGACAAAATTTACCCACGATGGACCGCCACGCCACTTTCCTGTAAACAAAAATGTGAGTCCAAAAATGTCTTATGCTGCTTCATAAATTATGTAGGATGCCATAGAGATATGTATACTGTAGCTAATAAAGTAATACTAAGTGCATTACTAAGTGTTATAAGCTGTTAATAGCCCATGTGCATCACCCTAATAATTTGGTCTATTTTCACCAACGCGGTATTGTAAACACATCGTTCGTGGCCGGTGTGCGCTTGTTTGCCTATCACCTGTTTAAGAGAAATGTATTCATCGAATATTGTAAGAGCTTTCATCGTCTGTTTATATGTAAGAACGGCCCATGTTCTGAATTATGTTGCTGTACATTTCAAAAGTGCTAAACAAATAGTTATATTGACTACGTCCGTCGTCTCTCGCTCATGAATGTCTTAATCGAAATTAGAGATGGCCTCTTATCCGCTTGTCGTCCCCTTATGCCATAGTTTGTACATCTCAATTGTCAGTAGAAACCACATTTGTTTAAGCAAGTCATCCATATCAGCTATGTTTTTTTAAAGGCAGTAAATAAGGCTGAATGAACTGTTTTGCTGCCAGACAAGGCTCCGCTGATAGCCAGGTGTAGCAGTGGTAAGGTGTTGGGACTGCTGTTGGGACAGCTTTAAGTAGGTCCTAACAGTTTGTAGGCACCATTTGTCACCGTTGCAATTCATGTATTGTTTAGTGTTGTGTAGTGGCTTTGCTGGCATGCATCCCACATTTGTTTTGTTTGCCCCACCAAGATTTACATGCTAAAATGGCCACTGTCTATAACAATGGCTCCCCTATTTAGTTCTTTGACAGAACTTCTTGTCCAGCTTTTTGAACTACAGATTCACAGCCTACTATAGCAACCAAAACCAGCCCAGACAGAAACAACAACTCTGTCTCTGTGTTCCAGGCTGGACTAGGCTCATAACAGAGGACCAATAGAGGACCAGGACTGATGTCTTTCTGACCTTTGACCCTGGGCGGAGGTCCAGCCAATCCCGTGGCGTGGAGTCCCAGACGGATGGATCGTGTTGGTTCTGGCTGCAGACGCCAGCTGTGATGTATGTTTCCTGGAACCAGAGAGGAGGAAGTCAGGGCTTTTAAAGTATTTCAGATATAATTTATTTTTAATATATGGGATTTCGGTGTGTCTGCACGAAACAGACTCCTGGAGAAGCAATCCTTTCCCTCATGCTTTATGGCTAACATCCATCTAGGACTGCAGGTAAAGTCAATGTCTGCATGTAGAGTTTATTTCAAATATTGAGGAAAAATATGATGTCTTTTATATGTTTACAGAAATGTATCTTACATGCAAAGCAACAGTAAGGTTTCGGTTTAGAGTCAAACACAGGCTCAAAGCACATACTGGCAAAACATGTAGTCATACATGCACACACGCACACACTCTCACACACACTTCCTGTATATTGTAAACAAAGATGGATGGTGGGAAGCAAATGCCAGATCTCTGATTAACAGGACAACAATCTAAATATGATTCTGTTCTGTTTATTATGATAATAACTGAGATACAGATAATTAATATCCCAAGGATCTTTTTTCCCCTTCATAAGCATGGGTGATCTAATGCTGTTACTGTGATCAATTACATGTTTATACAACGGGAGGGTCTAATCCTGAATGCCGATTGGTTAAAACCACATTCCTGACAGTGTCTATTCCACAAGTTACCACCGGCTAAATCTATGACGTTGAAATGCCCATTTACTCTGTTCCGTCTCACTGTGCGATTCACAAATTCAATAACTCGATAACAATGAGGGACATCCATTAGTCGTGTGTGTGTGTGTGTGTGTGTGTGAGTGTATAGTGTGTATTTCTGATTAAGGGATCGGTGTCCTGTCAACGGGACAGTTGGAAATCATGCAGCGCCTTGTGTCACGATCGCAGATTTTAGAGAAACAACAAATGTCGGTACATATAAGTGTCTTCTATCGTCTGAAAGCTTAAATTCTTGTTAATATAACTGCGCTGTCCAATTTGCAGTTTCCATTATTGCAAAAAAAGGTTTGATAAATTCACCTCTGAAGGTGTAATGTGTACTTACATTCTGAAATCTTGCTCTGATTTATCATCCAAAGGGTCCCAGAGATAACATGAAGTGTCGTTTTGTAAGATAACATCCTATTTCATATCCTAAAAAGGTCCATATAGCATGCACGATCGATTTTGTATTTAAACTCGTTCAATTTGCAAAGAAAGGAATCTGTGAAAATCTAACCCTAAACGTTGTTTCAACCAGTCAAATCACTTTCGTATGTATTCCTCAGATATCCTAGAACATAACCAGACTTCACTATATCACTAGGGGTGTAGTATATCCTATTGGACACCATAATTTGGTCAGAGAGCGACGCCTTCATGGCGCGCCGATGACGCGGGCAGTCTTAACTTGGACAACTCTAACTTTGTCAATTAAGTACCAATCAGGGTCAAACAAAGCTAGCTAGATAGCTAATGAGCTGGACTTTACGGGAGTAAAGCCTGTATCTGTTGTAAAATGTAGCTACTAACCTTGTGCGACAGCATGCCTTTTCCTTATGGACAAAAATTATAAGAATATTCAGAGTTATGAAGTTATGAAAACTTGTTATTTTGCGAATGTTGAACTTATAATATGGCTACTAATACTGGAAAAGCTCAATCAAAGCCCAAGTATACAGATTTGACGATATTCTTGCAGAAAAATATAATATGAATGCAAATGTCTCTTTCACAATTTGCCCAAATGTACCTGGTTGACTTCACACTAAATGTCATGTAGTTCGCTCATTCTTATAAGTTATCTGTCTGAAACGTTGCACATACACTACTGCCATCTTGTGGACACAATCGGAATTACAACCAGAGTGATGGCTAGAAATGGGACCTTTCTGTTGCATTTCAAAAATGGTGGTAGAAAAAACGGTTGTTTTTTTCTTTGTATTGTCTTCTACCAGATCTATTGTGTTATATTCTCCTACATTCAATTCACATTTCCACAAACGTCAAAGTGTTTCCTTTCAAATGGTACCAAGAAAATGCATATCCTTGCTTCAGGGCCTGAGCTACCGGCAGTTTGATTGGGTATGTCATTTTAGGAGAAAATTGAAAAAAAGGGGGCTATCCCTTAAAGGTCAAAGCCGTATTTAGGCCTGAGACAAGGGCAACCCAGCTGAAGCAGGTGTCTGTCAGATAGGTATAGACTTTCTCTCTGCTCATCTGCCCCAACATAGAGCGGGTGTCACGTTCCTGACCTTATTTCCTTTATTTTGTCTTTGTTTAGTATGGTCAGGGCGTGAGTTGGGGTGGGCATTCTATGTTATGTGTTTCTATGTTGGGTTCAATGTATTAGCCTGATATGGTTCTCAATTAGGGGCAGGTGTTTTACGTTTCCTCTGATTGAGAACCATATTAATTAAGGTAGGCTGTTCTCACTGTTTGTTGGTGGGTGATTGTTTGCTGTGACTGTGTTTGTTCACCTCACGGTACTGTTTCGTTTCGTTCGTTCGTTTGTTCCTGTTCGTGCGTTCATTGTTTTATGTGTTCTCATGTTCAGGTCTGTTAACGTCGTTTATTATTTTGTAGTTTGTTCAAGTGTATTTTCGTCTTCGTTATTATTATTAAAATTATGATGGATTCAACCTACGCTGCATATTGGTCCGATTCTTGCTCCTCTTCAGACGAGGAGGACGAGCGTTACAGAATCACCCACCAACCAAGGACCAAGCAGCGGGGTAACAGGCAGCGGCAGCAGGAGCAGAGAAAGGAGGAATGGACATGGGAAGACGTTTTGGACGGCAAGGGTTGCTATACATGGGAGGAGATCCTGGCTGGAAAGGATCGCCTCCCATGGGAACAGCTGGAGGCAGCTAGGAGAGCAGAGGCAACCGGAGAGAGGAACCGGCGTTATGAAGGTACGCGGCTAGCACGGAAGCCTGAGAGTCAGGCCCAAAAATGTCTTGGGGGGGGGGGGGGGGCTACAAGGGAGTGTGGCGAAGTCAGGTAGGAGACCTGCGCCAACTCCCCAAGCTTACCGTGGAGAGCGAAAGTACGGGCAGACACCGTGTTATGCGGTAAAGCGCACGGTGTCTCCTGTACGTGTGCATAGCCCGGTGCGGTACATTCCAGCTCCACGTATCGACCGGGCTAAATTGAGCATTGAGCCAGGTGCCAGGAAGCCGGCTCAACGCGTCAGGTCTCCAGTGCGTCTCCTCGGGCCGGCATACATGGCACCAGCCTTACGCATGGTGTCCCCGATTCGCCAACACAGCCCAGTGCGGGTTATTCCACCTCCTCGCACTGGTCGGGCTACGGGGAGCATTCAACCAGGTAAGGTTGGGCAGGCTCGGTGCTCAAGGGAGCCAGTACGCCTGCACGGTCCGGTATATCCGGCGCCACCTCCCCGCCCCAGCCCAGTACCACCAGTGCCAACACCACGCACCAGGCTTCCTGTGCGTCTCCAGAGCCCTGTTCCTCCTCCACGCACTAGCACTGTGGTGCGTGTCTCCAGCCCATTACCACCAGTGCCTACACCACGCACCAAGCCTCCTGTGCGTCTCCAGAGCCCTGTGCGCCCTGTTGCTGCTCCCAGCACTAGCCTTAAGGTGCGTGTCCTTAGCCCGGTACCACCAGTTCCGGCACCACGCACTAGGCCTACTGTGCGCCTCAGCCGGCCAGAGTCTGCCATCTTCCCAGTGCCGCCTGCACTGTCAGTCTGCCCAGTGCCGCCTGCACTATCCGTCTGCCCAGAGCCGCCTGCACTATCCATCTGCCCAATGCCGCCTGCGCTATCCATCTGCCCAGCGCCGTCTGAACTGCCCGTCTGTCCTGAGCCTTCACAGCCGCCCGTCTGTCCTGAGCCTTCAAAGCCGCCCGTCTGTCCTGAGCCTTCAAAGCCGCCCGTCTGTCCTGAGCCTTCAAAGCCGCCCGTCTGCCCTGAGCCTTCAGAGCCGCCCGTCTGTCCTGAGCCTTCAGAGCCGTCCGTCAGACAGGAGCCGCTAGAGACGCCCGCCAGACAGGAGCAGCCAGAGCCGCCCGCCAGACAGGAGCAGCCAGAGCCGCCCGCCAGACAGGAGCAGCCAGAGCAGCCAGAGCCGCCCGCCAGCCATGACCTGCCAGTCCCGTCAGCCAGCCATGACCTGCCAGTGCCGTCAGCCAGCCATGACCTGCCAGAGCCGTCAGCCAGCCATGACCTGCCAGAGCCGTCAGCCAGCCATGACCTGCCAGAGCCGTCAGCCAGCCATGACCTGCCAGAGCCGTCACTCAGTCCGGAGCTGCCCCTCAGTCCGGAACTGCCCCTCAGTCCGGAGCTGCCCCTCAGTCCGGAGCTGCCCCTCAGTCCGGAGCTGCCCCTCAGTCCGGTGCTGCCCCTCAGTCCGGTGTTGCCCCTTAGTCCGGTGCTGCCCCTTAATCCAGTGGGGTTTATATGGAGGGTGGCCGTTAGGAGGAGGCCACGGAAGCGGGGATTGACTATGGTGGGGTGGGGACCACGTCCAGAGCCAGAGCCGCCACCATGGACAGATGCCCACCCAGACCCTCCCCTATAGGTTCAGGTTTTGCGGCCGGAGTCCGCACCTTGGGGGGGGGGGGGGGGGGTACTGTCACGTTCCTGACCTTATTTCCTTTATTTTGTCTTTGTTTAGTATGGTCAGGGCGTGAGTTGGGGTGGGCATTCTATGTTATGTGTTTCTATGTTGGGTTCAATGTATTAGCCTGATATTGTTCTCAATTAGGGGCAGGTGTTTTACGTTTCCTCTGATTGAGAACCATATTAAGGTAGGCTGTTCTCACTGTTTGTTGGTGGGTGATTGTTTGCTGTGACTGTGTTTGTTCACCTCACGGTACTGTTTCGTTTCGTTCGTTCGTTTGTTCCTGTTCGTGCGTTCATTGTTTTATGTGTTCTCATGTTCAGGTCTGTTAACGTCGTTTATTATTTTGTAGTTTGTTCAAGTGTATTTTCGTCTTCGTTATTATTATTAAAATTATGATGGATTCAACCTACGCTGCATATTGGTCCGATCCTTGCTCCTCTTCAGACGAGGAGGACGAGCGTTGCAGCGGGCTTTGTGGCAAACAAAGTGATACCTCTGCAAACATCAGCCATAGGTCCTCTGACTTCATTACCTGCAGAGGACTGTGGTATTGACCCAGGAGTCGCACAGTATAACCACCTAATTATACAGTTGAAGTCGGAAGTTTACATACACCTTATCCAAATACATCTAAACTCAGTTGTTGTTTTTTTACAATTCCTGACATTTAATCCTAATAAACATTCCCTGTCTTAGGTCAACTAGGATCACCACTTCATTTTAAGAATGTAAATGTCAGAACAAAAGTAGAGAGAATGATTTATTTCAGCTTTTATTTCTTTCATCACATTCCCAGTGGGTCAGAAGTTTACATACACTCAATTAGTATTTGGTAGCATTGCCTTTAAATGGTTTAACTTGGGTCAAACATTTAGGGTAGCATTTCACAAGCTTTCCACAATAAGTTGGGTGCATTTTGGCCCATTCCTCCTGACAGAGCTGGTGTAACTGATTCAGGTTTGTAGGCCTCCTTGCTCGAACACACTTTTTCAGTTCTGCCAACAAATTTTCTATAGGATTGAGGTCAGGGCTTTGTGTTGGCCACTCCAATACCTTGACTTTGTTGTCCTTAAGCCATTTTGCCACAAATTTGGAAGTATGCTTGGGGCTTTTGTCCATTTGGAAGACCCATTTGTGACCAAGCTTTAATTTCCTGACTGATGTTTTGAGATGTTGCTTCAATATATCCACATAATTTTTCTTCCTTGTTATGCCATCTATTTTGTGAAGTGAACCGGTCCCTCCTGCAGCAAAGCACCCCCACAACATTATGCTGCCACCCCCGTGCTTCACGTTTGGGATGGTGTTCTTCAGCTTGCAAGCGTCCCCCTTTTTCCTCCAAACATAACGATGGTCATTATGGCCAAACAGTTCTATTTTTGTTTCATCAGACCAGAGGACATTTCTCCAAAAAGTACGATCTTTGTCCCCCTATGCAGCTGCAAACCGTAGTCTGGCTTTTTTATGGCAGTTTTGGAGCAGTGGCTTCTTCCTTGCTGAGCGGCCTTTCAGGTTAAGTCGATATAGGACTCGTTTTAATGTGGATATAGTTACTTCTGTACCTGTTTCCACCAGCATCTTCACAAAGTCCTTTGCTATTGTTCTGGAATTGATTTGCACTTTTCGCACCAAAGTACGTTCATCTCTAGGAGACAGAACGCGTCTCCTTCCTGAGCGATATGACGGCTGCGTGGCCCCATGGTGTTTATACTTGCGTACTATTGTTTGTACAGATGAACGTGGTACCTTCAGGCGTTTGGAAATTGCTCCCAAGGATGAACCAGACTTGTGGAGGTCTACAATTTATTAATTTTTTTCCATACAGAGAGGAAGAGAGAACACCGCCTTGCACATCCATACAGAGAGGAAGAGAGAACACCGCCTTGCACATCCATACAGAGAGGAAGAGAGAACACTGCCTTGCACATCCATACAGAGAGGAAGAGAGAACACCGCCTTGCACATCCATACAGAGAGGAAGAGAGAACACCGCCTTGCACATCCATACAGAGAGGAAGAGAGAACACCGCCTTGCACATCCATACAGAGAGGAAGAGAGAACACTGCCTTGCACATCCATACAGAAAGGAAGAGAGAACACCACCTTGCACATCCATACAGAGAGGAAGAGAGAACACCGCCTTGCACATCCATACAGAGAGGAAGAGAGAACACCGCCTTGCACATCCATACAGAGAGGAAGAGAGAACACCGCCTTGCACATCCATACAGAGAGGAAGAGAGAACACCGCCTTGCACATCCATACAGAGAGGAAGAGAGAACACCGCCTTGCACATCCATACAGAGAGGATGAGAGAACACTGCCTTGCACATCCATACAGAGAGGAAGAGAGAACACTGCCTTGCACATCCATACAGAAAGGAAGAGAGAACACCACCTTGCACATCCATACAGAGAGGAAGAGAGAACACTGCCTTGCACATCCATACAGAGAGGAAGAGAGAACACTGCCTTGCACATCCATACAGAGAGGAAGAGAGAACACTGCCTTGCACATCCATACAGAGAGGAAGAGAGAACACTGCCTTGCACATCCATACAGAGAGGAAGAGAGAACACTGCCTTGCACATCCATACAGAGAGGAAGAGAGAACACTGCCTTGCACATCCATACAGAGAGGAAGAGAGAACACTGCCTTGCACATCCATACAGAGAGGAAGAGAGAACACTGCCTTGCACATCCATACAGAGAGGAAGAGAGAACACTGCCTTGCACATCCATACAGAGAGGAAGAGAGAACACTGCCTTGCACATCCATACAGAGAGGAAGAGAGAACACCACCTTGCACATCCATACAGAGAGGAAGAGAGAACACCGCCTTGCACATCCATACAGAGAGGAAGAGAGAACACTGCCTTGCACATCCATACAGAGAGGAAGAGAGAACACTGCCTTGCACATCCATACAGAAAGGAAGAGAGAACACCACCTTGCACATCCATACAGAGAGGAAGAGAGAACACTGCCTTGCACATCCATACAGAGAGGAAGAGAGAACACTGCCTTGCACATCCATACAGAGAGGAAGAGAGAACACTGCCTTGCACATCCATACAGAGAGGAAGAGAGAACACCGCCTTGCACATCCATACAGAGAGGAAGAGAGAACACTGCCTTGCACATCCATACAGAGAGGAAGAGAGAACACTGCCTTGCACATCCATACATAGAGGAAGAGAGAACACTGCCTTGCACATCCATACAGAGAGGAAGAGAGAACACTGCCTTGCACATCCATACAGAGAGGAAGAGAGAACACTGCCTTGCACATCCATACAGAGAGGAAGAGAGAACACTGCCTTGCACATCCATACAGAGAGGAAGAGAGAACACTGCCTTGCACATCCATACAGAGAGGAAGAGAGAACACCACCTTGCACATCCATACAGAGAGGAAGAGAGAACACCGCCTTGCACATCCATACAGAGAGGAAGAGAGAACACTGCCTTGCACATCCATACAGAGAGGAAGAGAGAACACTGCCTTGCACATCCATACAGAAAGGAAGAGAGAACACCACCTTGCACATCCATACAGAGAGGAAGAGAGAACACTGCCTTGCACATCCATACAGAGAGGAAGAGAGAACACTGCCTTGCACATCCATACAGAGAGGAAGAGAGAACACTGCCTTGCACATCCATACAGAGAGGAAGAGAGAACACCGCCTTGCACATCCATACAGAGAGGAAGAGAGAACACTGCCTTGCACATCCATACAGAGAGGAAGAGAGAACACTGCCTTGCACATCCATACAGAGAGGAAGAGAGAACACTGCCTTGCACATCCATACAGAGAGGAAGAGAGAACACTGCCTTGCACATCCATACAGAGAGGAAGAGAGAACACTGCCTTGCACATCCATACAGAGAGGAAGAGAGAACACTGCCTTGCACATCCATACAGAGAGGAAGAGAGAACACTGCCTTGCACATCCATACAGAGAGGAAGAGAGAACACTGCCTTGCACATCCATACAGAGAGGAAGAGAGAACACCGCCTTGCACATCCATACAGAGAGGAAGAGAGAAAGAGACTGGATGTCCATCTCCAGGCCTGTCCAATGTCCGTCCTCTCAGGAATGGATCTACAAAGCAGGGCCTGTTGTAACACCTGTTGCAGAGAGAGAGGACCCTTCTCCAGGACCCCGGGGCCCCAGGGCTCAGGGGCCACACCTGGGGCTTCCTGAGCCCAAACCCAGGGGCCAACGGGCCCTTTGTCTCCACGCCGACCACACCGCTCGGATTCCCCGCCTCCACACACAGTCCAGTAAGAGAATCCCTCAACTACATGGGGTCCAAGCAATGGTCATGACTGCAAGTGTGTAGGGATGATTTTGTGTGTGTGTGTGTGTGTGTGTGTGTGTGTGTGTGTGTGTGTGTGTGTGTGTGTGTGCGCGTGTGTGTGTGTGTGTGTGTGTGTGTGTGTGTGTGTGTGTGTGTGTGTGTCTGTGTGTGTGTGTGTGTGTGTGTGTGTGTGTGTGTGTGTGTGTGTGTGTGTGTGTGTGTGTGTGTGTGCATGGATCCCTGCTCTTAATTGAGTGACAAGGTCGGACATCCACACGCTGCAGGTGAGTGGAGCTGAATGGAGCACCTGCATCATTGTCAGTGTAGCCCCGCCCCAACCTCTCACCTACGACCCCTGACCTGTAACTGTAAACCTACATAGAGGGGAGATCTACTGAAGACTGCGGGGAGGCGCAGCATAGATACACACAGAGAACGCCCCTTCATCTTCTTCCCCAGTCCCCTAGGGGTATAGCATCTGTCAACCTCCTCTGCCGTATAGCTGTTTATTCCACTGATGGAAATCGCAACACTTCCTTTGTGAACAAACAATGGCTCATGCAACTCAGACCTGCTCTGGAACAAAAGGCCCAGAGTGAAGACAATGGAGCGCGGCAGCTTCAAACAGCACAACCACGGAACCACGGCCTCTGCTTCAGTCCCAACCCCAGCTCCACAGCTCCTCAGCCCCCAGCTGCCAAGCACATTAGCCTGACGAGCCAGAATGTCCCACTCACGACGTGACCTGGAGTTTTATGTTATATTGTACTCTGTTCGTTGGGAGCGAAGACTCTGAGTAGGTCATTAGCGAGGTAAAACTTTCAACAGTCCCCTGCCCGGCCCGGGCTGTCCTTTTAGGAGCTGAATTATTGCTGGCCTTATTGTTATTACGGGTCTGTTTTTTAAAGGGGCGGGCGAGCCGGGGGAGTAATCCGCCTGTCAGCACTCACATTAATGGACTAATTGGCCTCTTCTCTCCTAGTCAAAACGTAGGCCCCCATCGTCACAGAAACGCCAAACCCCTTCGGAACCCTTCTCACTCAAGAACCGGCAGAGCTGCACGCCGTCGCCGCGGCAAAGTGGAGCTGTCACCGTCCAAATTACAACCTCGCATTTTACTGCAGTGTTGTCTTTCTGTGTGCATTTTATTCTTGATCTATTTTTGTCATCTGTGGCAGAACCTCATTGGGGAGTTGAGCATTTCTAACCTCCTGGCTTAACGTACAGTAAAACATGTCAAACAGCAGGTTAATTACAAGAAAGAGGGAGAGAGAGAGGATTACTGGAAATTAAGGAGAGAATACAAATATTGGATATAACTAATTAGAGGGGAAATAAGACCTGCCCTCTGAAACCACTAATATACTGTATATAGAAGGACACCCTAAACTGGTATTTCCTACTGTTTCACAAACTGGTTTATTTGACCACACCTTCCCAATTGGCCAGCAGCAGGATGAGATCATAGTTAGTTTTAGTGTTCAGACAAAACTGAAGCAGGCTTGAGTGAGGGGGACGGACAGAGTGACTGAGGTCTCTGCCAGGTCACATCTCCTCTCCGATCACAGCCACAGTCCATTGTGCCAGCAGGCCATTCAGCACTGCTCTGGGTACTTATCACACCACACCGCTCTCTCTACTAACTCAGCACTCTCACAGTACACTCTCTCACCGTACAACAATCTCTGTAGTCCACCATTGAAGAAGCAACACCTGCTTGTTATCATTAACACCAAAATGGTGACACACTAAACAGGCAATAAAGTTAACGTGTCAATAACAGACTCAACACTCACTGTTAAACTCCACAACAGAACTCAACACCTCGGACCGCTATGCGTTCATGCAAGTGTGTGTATCCCTGTGTGTGGAGCAAGGAGAGGTCAGCCACAGTGTGAACAGAGATACCAGCAGACTAGGGGTTAGACTGGGGGTTAGGGACCTAAATGAAGAGATTATTCTAGTGTGAAACTAAGCAGGTGGACACAGTTATTCTATCATTTCCTAAACTTAATTAAATCAGCAATGGTAAGACGAGGGGGACAGAGAGAGAGAGAGAGAGAGAGAGAGAGAGAGAGAGAGAGAGAGAGAGAGAGAGAGAGAGAGAGAGAGAGAAAGAGAGAATGAAAAAAGAGAGGTGAGAAGAGGCCCTATCACTGCAGCCATCTACATATGTGTCTCCCCAGTAGTTTAATTTCCAATTTACCCCCTTCAAAGGGATAAACTGCTAACCCCCCCCCCCCCCCCCCACACACACACACTCCTAGATCAGCCAGGATTGGGGTTTAGGTGTGGGAGGAGGAGGGGTGAGGCGAGGCTGGCAGCTTAGAGAGGTGCACTCCGCTCCCCACGGTGTGTGCAACCTCTGTGAGGGAGAGGTGAGGAGGGGTGAGGGGAGGGGAGGGGGTGAGGGGAGCTCATGTGTTAGTGTAACTGAAGCTGTCACAGAGCTCTGGGGTCACCTCCCCAAAGCACGCCGGCTGTCTCTTTTAATAGACTAAACACACATGTCTGTCTGCGCACCACCACCACTCCCCGATGGAGGGATGAAGAGCAAGAGAGAGAAAGGATGGGGAGGAGGAGAGAGGGGGGGGTGACTTCATATTTGGCTCGTCACAAATGACAATTTCGAATGGCTTAATGGAAATTGACAATAACTTGAGACGAAGGACATTAGGCCCCTCTCTTCGCCTGTTTGGGTCAACGATAGCTTGAGTTACACTCTTGGTTTTATTTGAAGGGAATCTAATAAGTATAGATTAGATTTTATTAAATTCAAATCAAATTGGAACACCATCACCCTTAGTATTATCAACAGTTTGAAAGTGAAATACTACTGTACATCAAGTAAAATCTATTTGAAAGGTTAAAGGTTAACCAAACCAACCATTTCCATGATATATGACACTAAAGTGAGAGAAAGTGTAGGTGAAGGAAACAGTGAGTAGAACTTTAGAAAAAGGTTGCAGAAGAAAGTTGATCCTCAGTAGAGACTTTTAAAATGTGATGAAGAGCTTTTTCTCTCCAGGTCTCTGTGTTTGTGGTGCTTTCTCTCTGAGCAGCTCAGGTCATGCACTGGGACAAAGGAGAGAAGGGCAGGAGAGAAAGTAGGCAAGGAGCTGGCGAAGGGCAAAGGAGGGGGTGGGGGCAGAGGAGAGAGAAAGTGAAGAGGGGTAGCGGAGGGCCAGGACAGGAGGGAGAGAGGTTCTGGAGAGTGAGTAGAGAATCTGGAGGAGGGCAGGAGGGAGACTAGAGAGAGGCTCGCTAACTCCCCCTTCTCTCCCTCATCTTCCCCCTTCCAACAAGCTGTTCTTCAGAGGGCCTGCCTGCCTGCTCCCTCCCTGGGTCTGCTGTTGAACTTGGCCTTGCCGTCACTCTGGGGTAACCCAACACCCTGCACAGAGGGTCCTGACAGACAGAGGGACTGGGCGGAGGGTGGAGGGGCGAGCGGAGCTGGGAGGGCGTGAGGGGGCTTGGGCCTACTGGGACCACGAGTCCATTTCAAACCATCAGTGTCAGTTAGTTCACTAAGTGGTGACATAATCACCATCGCCATGGCGATTCCTCTGGGACAGAGCAAGAGAGAGAGAAGGGGACAACAACTCTGCTTCTTTACAGTGTTAAAAGGAAAATGATACAAAGTAAAAAGGT
>NC_052344.1:9305786-9370786 GCF_016432855.1 Salvelinus namaycush
ACTTTATTCAAGCATGACAATAGATATCTTAATAGATTATGCTGGTTAAAGAGAAAAGTATACACTATGTAAAAAAAAATAAAAAAATATTATTATATATATTTTTTTAAGTATACACTAAGTATACACTATTCACACTTGTAGTTTGTCCTGTGGGTATGGGGGAAGACTACTGTAGCCATATTGCCCTACTGTAGCCATAAAGCCCAACTGTAGCCATACAGCCCTACTGTAGCCGTAGAGCCCTACTGTAGCCATAGAGCCCTACTGTAGCCCTAAAGCCCTACTGTAGCCATAAAGCCCTATTGTAGCCATAGAGCCCTACTTTAGCCATAAAGCTCTACTGTAGCCATAAAGCCCTACTTTGGCCATAAAGTCCTACTGTAGCCATAAAGCCCTACTTTAGCCATAAAGCCCTACTTTAGCCATAAAGCCCTACTGTAGCCATAGAACCCTACTTTAGCCATAAAGCCCTACTGTAGCCATAGAGCCATACTGTAGCCATCAAGCCATACTTTAGCCATAGAGCCCTACTTTAGCCATAAACCCCTACTTTAGCCATAAAGCCCTACTTTAGCCATAAAGCCCTACTTTAGCCATAAAGCCCCACTGTAGCCATAGAGCCATACTGTAGCCATAAAGTCCTACTTTAGTCATACAGTCCTACTGTAGCCATAAAGTCCTATTGTAGCCATAAAGCCCTACTTTAGCCATAGAGCCCTACTTTAGCCATAAATCTCTACTGTAGCCATAAAGCCCTACTGTAGCCATAAAGTCCTACTTTAGCCATGAAGATCTACTGTAGCCATAGAGCCCTACTTTAGCCATAACGCCCTACTGTAGCCATAAAGCCCTACTTTAGCCACAAAGCCCTACTGTAGCTATAGAGCCCTACTGTAGCCATAAAGTCCTACTTTAGCCATAAAGCCCTACTTTAGCCATAGAGCCCTAGGCAGGGACAGGGGTCATTAGATGTCACTAATAAAAGGTAATTAGTATGACCCATCACAATAATGATTCATTATTTCATTTCAGCCCTACTGTAGCCATAAAGCCCTATTGTAGCCATAGAGCCCTACTTTAGCCATAAAGCTCTACTGTAGCCATAAAGCCCTACTTTGGCCATAAAGTCCTACTGTAGCCATAAAGCCCTACTTTAGCCATAAAGCCCTACTTTAGTCATAAAGCCCTACTGTAGCCATAAAGCCCTACTTTAGCCATAAAGCCCTACTGTAGCCATAAAGCCCTACTTTAGCCATAAAGCCCTACTTTAGCCATAAAGCCCTACTTTAGCCATAAAGCCCTAATGTAGCCATAAAGCCCTACTGTAGCCATAGAACCCTACTTTAGCCATAAAGCCCTACTGTAGCCATAGAGCCATACTGTAGCCATAAAGTCCTACTTTAGCCATGAAGATCTACTGTAGCCATAGAGCCCTACTTTAGCCATAACGCCCTACTGTAGCCATAAAGCCCTACTTTAGCCACAAAGCCCTACTGTAGCTATAGAGCCCTACTGTAGCCATAAAGTCCTACTTTAGCCATAAAGCCCTACTTTAGCCATAGAGCCCTAGGCAGGGACAGGGGTCATTAGATGTCACTAATAAAAGGTAATTAGTATGACCCATCACAATAATGATTCATTATTTCATTTCAGCCCTACTGTAGCCATAAAGCCCTATTGTAGCCATAGAGCCCTACTTTAGCCATAAAGCTCTACTGTAGCCATAAAGCCCTACTTTGGCCATAAAGTCCTACTGTAGCCATAAAGCCCTACTTTAGCCATAAAGCCCTACTTTAGTCATAAAGCCCTACTGTAGCCATAAAGCCCTACTTTAGCCATAAAGCCCTACTGTGGCCATAAAGCCCTACTTTAGCCATAAAGCCCTACTTTAGCCATAAAGCCCTACTTTAGCCATAAAGCCCTAATGTAGCCATAAAGCCCTACTGTAGCCATAGAACCCTACTTTAGCCATAAAGCCCTACTGTAGCCATAGAGCCATACTGTAGCCATCAAGCCATACTTTAGCCATAGAGCCCTACTTTAGCCATAAACCCCTACTTTAGCCATAAAGCCCTACTGTAGCCATAGAACCCTACTTTAGCCATAAAGCCCTACTGTAGCCATAGAGCCATACTGTAGCCATAAAGCCCTACTTTAGCCATAGAGCCCTACTTTAGCCATAAATCCCTACTGTAGCCATAAAGCCCTACTGTAGCCATAAAGTCCTACTTTAGCCATGAAGATCTACTGTAGCCATAGAGCCCTACTTTAGCCATAAAGCCCTACTTTAGCCATAGAGCCCTACTTTAGCCATAACGCCCTACTGTAGCCATAGAGCCCTACTGTAGCCATAAAGCCCTACTGTAGCCATAAAGCCCTACTTTAGCCATAAAGCCCTACTGTAGCCATAGAGCCCTACTGTAGCCATAAAGTCCTACTTTAGCCATAAAGCCCTACTTTAGCCATAGAGCCCTAGGCAGGGACAGGGGTCATTAGATGTCACTAACAAAAGGTAATTAGTCTGACCCATCACAATAATGATTCATTATTTCATTCTAATAATTCCCGACTATTGAAAACTGAATCTAAAACCTCCTACAGTACAGTAACGTTACACCAAGATGCACTGATACACAACATCAAGTACCACATGGTCTTAGAGGTGACAACAGAGTGTACTGTCTAGTGTTCTGTATAGTGTTCTGTCTAGTGTACTGAATAGTGTACTGACGTGGACTGACGTTAGAGTGGACAGATATGGGACCAAAGTCCCAGGCATTGTGTCGGTCTGTGCTCTCTGGTGAGATTGAAGGTGTCTGGTGTTTATGAGAGGGCCAGGGAGGCTGGGTGGAAATAACAGGGGGGAGTTATCATACAGGCGGAGGTGACGCTCTCTCTCGACCCCCTGTGCCAAGCCGAGAACCTCTAATCGCCCATTTGGGCTCCCTGTCGCTGTGCGTCGCCTGTCGCCTGTTTACCGACGGACGTTATCGTAGGCAGGAGCTTAATCTGCCCCGGTGATAAGATATGAGCCGCTCACATACACACACACACACACACACACACACACACACACACACACACACACACACACACACACACACACACACACACACACACACACACACACACACACACACATACACACACACACACACACACACACACACACACACACACACACACACACACACACACACACACCGATCATCTGCAAACTCTGAACCTTTTCAGATACCCACTCAAGGCCATATGTACACATATACACACACACTTGAGCTAGTAATTCTAAGATGTCTGTACTGTTACCTCAGACATTGCAGTGTCCGTTTGCATTTCCAGTATCATTGTTTGTCAAACCTGATGCAAAACAACCCCATCAATGGTGAGTTCAGGATGTCTCTCACTGCAGTAACAAGCCACAGCACAGCGTCCCAGTGATAGCACCTAGCAGTGCTCACTTGCTCTCTCACTTATTAACCACCTAATAACAGAATTTAAAAAAAAAAACTCTAATTTCACAGATTAGAAGACGTTTATCTCTAAGTGGACACATCCCTGAGTTCTTCTGATGGATGCCTTATAAGGTCAGCTACCATTTTAACGCTCTTGATGCAGATTTAGGTACGCTGTGATTGAGACACAGAGAGAGAGAGAGAGAGAGAGAGAGAGAGAGAGAGAGAGAGAGAGAGAGAGAGAGAGAGAGAGAGAGAGAGAGAGAGGAAGAGAGAGAGAGACAGAGACACACACACAGAGAGAGAGAGATAGCGAGAGAGAGGAAAGGGCTGAGAAGGAAGGGAGAGAGGTGAGAGTTGGTGAATGAGGGAGGAAAGAGAGAGAAAGAAAGAAAGAAAGAGGAGGAGAGAAAGATAATAGATAGAGAAAGTGAGAGAGAGCGAGAGAGAGAGAGAGAGAGAGAGAGAGAGAGAGAGAGAGCGAGAGAGAGAGAGAGAGAGAGAGAGCTCATCTTGGCATGACCCTGAGGTCCTGTCTGTGGTCTAGAAGCTACGTTGTGCTCCAACCTGCAGCCTGCACCGTCAGTCACTCAGAGAGACTCCACTGTGGTCTCCATGTCTGTGTCAGTGCTTTACTGTGAAAAGAACTTCACAAGAGTACTTAACACCTCGAACAGGTCAAAAATTACCTGTTTACAACGATCTCAAAGTATTCTGCAGTATACAACTCAGAGAATTGGTGTATCTTGTATTACAATTTATAGAATAGTTACTTTTCTATTGCAAAAATGCATTTTACCAGGGGCATATATTATCAGCAATAGAAGGTGTATTTGACAATGGACAAAATACTAAGTAGCACAATTCAAGATGTTTGCATTTAATTGCTGGAATATGTCGATACTCTGTATTACAAAGCAATGTGATAAGATATAGTCCGCTTACATATACACACAATATATAAATTCAGGGGTAAAATGCTATACCAGCTTATACTGTTTCTGTAGGTAGGATTCTATTCATGTCAAGGCTGTTTAAAGAAGAGGACCAAGGTGCAGCGTGGTCAGCGTACATGTTCCTTTATTAAACAAGACGCCGAACAAAACAATAAACACGACAAACAAACCGTGAAGCTCAAAGGCTATGTGCCCTAAACAAAGTCAACTTCCCACAAACACAGGTGGAAAAAAGAGCTGCCTAAGTATTTGTTCCCAATCAGAGACAATGATAGACAGCTGTCCCTGATTGAGAACCATACCCGGCCAAAACATAGAAATAGAAAATCATAGAAACACAAAACATAGAATGCCCACCCCAACTCACGCCCTGACCAAACCAAAATAGAGACATAAAAAGGATCTCTAAGGTCAGGGCGTGACAATTCAGCCTGCAGTGTATCTGCCCTGGCAAGCAGTAATCTGAGAGAGCTCTGCTGGCATAGCTGGACCCTCGCACATCTCTCTATCTCCACAGAAGAAGACAAAAAACACAAAATATGTTTACACCACACAGATAAGATCCACTCTGCAGCCATGCAAGTCTACCCACAATATTAGCAGATACTGTAGGCCTACACGCACGCACACACACACGCACGCACGCACGCACGCACGCACACACACACACACACACACACACACACGCCGTTATAATTGTATCAATAAAGTATCTTTTTTCATGAATTTTTGTCAGTACTTCTTCGACAACTTGTTTGCAACACTGTCCACATTATATAGTTTTAAGTTCAGCCATATAGTAATTACAAATCAATAAAGTGTTAAGTAGGCAGACTTATCCACCCAAAAATTTAAACATTCAAGTTTGCTTTTACATGGTCTTATTTGCTTATTTAAACGTAGTAGCATATCAGATGCATGTGTTGTGGGGATATCAATTTCAGGTTTTAGGTGATAAGGTCTTCACGGGACCGAATCACACACTGGGCCCTGGTGAATATTTAATCCTGTGTGGTTTATAAGTGAGTGATTAGGGTCAGTCAGAGCCATATTAAACCACCTGGCCTTCAATTATTTAGTGACATGAAGATAAACAACACTGAATTAACAATCAAGCTGTGTTTTTTGTTCTTCTGTGAGTGTGCATTTAATCAATACTATTCTATTTAGAGCCTGCAACAGAAAGAAACTGTCGATGTTCATGCTAAAGTAAAAGTTCATATTCATTTGCGGCAGTGAAAGAGTGTTGCTTTGTGAGAGTGCTACCCCAGAAGCAGCCAGTTATCAGTACGGCCTGAATAGGGCCGACAGTGTCTTGTATCTTTAGTGAAGGAACAGAGTTGTGTGAGGTAGGACAGACAGCGATAGACTTGAAGGAGCCTGGGAGAGAGGGATATAATGGTGCCTGATGACAAGCATAGTGATCTGGGGCCGTTTCAGGAGGCCAGGAGCAGCCAGCCGACCAGCCGCTGTGCTGTAACCCAAAACATTCAGGAACCCCCCCGAACGCACACACACACACAAAAACACACACACACACACACACACACAAATACTTATACATACATACACACAACAGCACGCCCAGAACCACACACATACATTCACATGTCTTTACACACGTTACCTGACACACACATCTCTCCTCTCTAATAAGCACAAGATCACTTTTGTGCTTACTCAGAGAGAGACATGCGCCAATTAGAGTGGTTAAAGAGGGGCTGTCATGACAGATCAGTCATGATTTTCTATGAATTCTCGGGTGGTTGAAACCCAGGTGAACAATTCTCACTTTGCATCACTTGTTTCTTACTCAGAATAAAGAAGGTGTCACTATCCCTGGTGATGTTTTTCTAGGAAGGTCCATCTTAAAATTACATTAGTATGTTGCTAATAAAATGGGCTAAAAAATGTAGTAATAAATGTTGAAAAAGTCAAGGAATCTGCTCCAACTGAATTCTGGAAAATATATTTTTTAAAGAAGCAACAATGACTAGTACCTGGTGAGTAGCAGTGGGAATACACAGCCCTTCATATGAGTTAGGGTTCAAACCCTAATGAAGCGCAGTGCAGTGGTGTAAAATACTTTAATGTACTACTTAAGAAGTTTTTTGGGGTATCTGTACTTTACTTTGCTATTTTTTATTTTTGACAACTTTCACTTTTACTCCACTACATTCCTGAAGAAAATAATGTGCTTTTTACTCCATACATTTCCCTGACACACAAAAGTACTCGTTATATTTCGAATACTTAGCAGGAGAGGAAAATGGTCCAATTCACACACATCAAGAAAATCCCTGGTCATCCCTAATGCCTCTCATACGGCAGATTCACTAAACACAAATGCTTTGTTTGTAAATTATGTATGAGTGTTGGTGTGTGCCCGTGGCTATACGCAAATTTTAAAAAAACATGGAAATCGTGCCGTCTGGTTTGCTTAATATAAGGAATTTGAAATGATTTATACTTTTGATACTTAAGTGTATTTAACACCAAATACTTTTAGACGTTTACTCAAGTTGTATTTTACTGGGTGACTTTCACATTTACTTGAGTCATTTTCTATCAAGGTATCTTTACATTTACTCAAGTATGACAATTGGGTACTTTTTCCACCACTGGCACAGCGACAGCAAAATTCTCTCCCAGCCAACGCAAGGTAAAAGACTCATAAGACTGTAGGGTTGTCATATTTACGACCGAGGAGGATAAGGACACGGGACCCAGCGGAGCAGAGGTCAAAACACTACACAGTCACAAGGTCTCCTTGGAAGACAGGAGTGTATGATTAACTGTAACTACGTCCGCTCCGCTCGGGGGGGGGGTTTCTTCTTTTTTCGCTATGTTCTCTTCTGTGGTTTCGTGACACATTCTACTGACGATCACCAATTCCGACACGAGAAAAAACAACAGAGGGATCAAGACCTTATCAAATGAGTTGGTGGAATTTCTGGTGTTCCTTTTTCCATGGACATACAGTACTGTTAAAGACAGGGGCTACACATGCACCATGTATAAAAAGTGAATAATAATCTCATGCATAAGATTACGTGGATTCATTCGGGTTTTATTCAACACGGTGAATTTGTACCTAAAGAGCTTCCCCCTGAGATGACAAAGAATTCTCCCCCTTAATTCTGCAGGGTTGTGGAATGCTCTTGCTGCCCTGTTCCCTCTGAGTTGCACTGCAGAGCTAAGGCGAGAGCTACCATAGAGCGGAGAGTAGGTATCACCCTGCACAGTCACACACAGACAGGCGGAGTAGAACACATACTGTTGACAGAGTCAACCTCGTTGGAAGGCTATTCATTATTGCCCACATGAATATGCTCCCAAAATATCTTTCTCTCTTTTTTTTCTCTCTTGCAAAAACAACGTTTTGCAGAAGTCAGATTGCCCTGAGCCTTGTCTGACCACAAACTGATATCTCACCATCACGACCCTCATCACCATCGCTCGGCCCTTATCTATACATTATTTTCCATTTACTAAACCATCTCTCTCTCTCTCTCGCTCTGTTTTCCTCTCTTTATCTGTTCATCTTTAACCCGACGCTGCTCAAAAAACCTCCAGAAAAATATGCAGAAAAATAACTGGTCCAGACGCCGGATGGCGAGAACAAAAAACATCCTATGAATATAGTAATAATATAGTAATAATAAGAACCATTATTAACGTTTAGTGTGGAAATACTGGTTGGAAAAGGCAATGAAATGTAAACGCTGTACCACTTTGTGTAAAATGATACTGTAGACAGCTGTCTAGATATAAGGGGTAGAGCAACGTTTTATCGTTGGTGTGATGAAAGACATACGATTAGTGAGATATAGTAACAGGAGGATTGAGACAAAACAAAATCCATATTAATACAAAAATCATGTATGTTTTATTCTGTATATAATTACGTAATTGACTGAATAGATTGTAAAGCAAATGTGAAAAAACATGGAACAATAGTACTGCAGTACCATTTGATTTAGTGATTTTATACTAACAGTCCTGTGAGAACTGTGCCTTTTTTCTTCCATTAAGTCTTACAAAAAACTGAATGTGGGAACAATGGATTTTAAGACCTATTCAAAAACACAACAAGAGCTTCCCTGAGAAACAAACGTTGGAAGTGAATATGGGAGTTTCTCGAGTTGCAGCCTTTCACCTTGGAGCACAAAGAGGAGAGGGGAGCTGAGCATCCTCACACAGCCAGATAACGGGGCTGGAGTTAGGGGGGGGGGGGTGCTGGGGCTGAGTTAGGGGGCAGTTAGGGTGAGGTTAGGGAAAGATAGGGGGGTGCTGGGGCTAAGGTAGGGGAGGGGGGTCCTGGAGGTGAGCTAGGGGTAGGTAGGGGGGAGTTAAGGGGGAAGTAGTGCGGTGCATTCACAGACCAGGTCAGTGGAGATGGACAAATGTCTGATACACATCTACAGTCTTTAGTCTCTCCCACCTGACTGACAGCCTGCTGTGTGGGAAGAAAGAGGTGTGTGTGTGTGTGTGTGTGTGTGTGTGTGTGTGTGTGTGTGTGTGTGTGTGTGTGTGTGTGTGTGTGTGTGTGTGTGTGTGTGTGTGTGTGTGTGTGTGTGTGTGTGTGTGTGTGTGTGTGTGTGCGTGTGTGCGTATGTCGATTACTTCTGCCATTCTTCGCAATCAAAAATAATACTAGGGACATATTTATACCTGTCTTTTTAAAGACATTCAGAAACCTTCAGTTCACTGACTTAGCTGTTGCTCTGACTCCAAACTACAATAAGGAGAAAGTGACCCAGTTCATTAAACTGAACACCTACTATACCAAGGGCCTCGGCTCTGGCTGTCTGCCTACAGTAGGTGCATCAAAGCTCTCAGTCATACAAGTTGACATTTGACATGAGAGAAGCTGATGAGGCAGAATGTACCCTCCTCTCTGTTTCCACTGAACTGTCAGATGTTTAGGCAGTTTACCCCACTGTGCCATGCCAGACTTTCAACTTTGGAAACAAAAATATTAAATTCTTGTTTACAGAAAATGGGAGTTTGTTGAAACAATGACACGATATTGAATGTGCTATAAAATAATCCAATTGGTTTACAATATGTAAAATATGGTCCATTCCATAGTAAGTAATATAGGAGAATAGGCATATAAAAATGTGTAGAATTGAGAATGTCATTGAAATAGAAAGTTATCTAAACAGTCAATTTAAAATATATTATGAATTATGTTTACAATTTTGGGAGGAAATGATTTTAGAGCCTATTGTAAAATAAATCTCACAACAGACACATGATGCGGACAGTCGTAATACTGTGAGGTTAACACATCAGTAATATCAAAATAATGTACCAAAAGATCATGCAAAGTAAATTTGAAATGTGTTATTGAATAACCACATAAAAATGATCCAATCGATGTAGAGTAGCGGCAGGCGGGGGCGTTAAGTAGCCTAGTGGTTAAGAGTGTCGGGCCAGTAACCGACAGGTTGCTGGTTTGAATCCCTGAACCAACTAGGTAAAAAAACAGTTGATGTGCCCTTGAGCAAGGTACTTAAAATAATTGCTTTTGTAAATCCCTCTGGATAAGAGGGTCTGCTAAATTAAGTAAATGTAAAATGAGTAAAATTAACACCTAATCCGTTTAGAAGAAATACTGTCAAGTCTCAATTCCTTTCCATTTCCAGTGGTTTCAATATTCTTTGTACCACAACAGGGCCTAATCTAGGTCAACAGTGACTTCCTGCTCACACTCTCAAACAAACCAACACCTGGGCCTTCGTATTATCTATCACATACCATAGCTAAAGTCTACCCAGTCATACTGCCACACCATCCAACACTCTACTTACAATTAACGGTCCACTATGGACCATTCCGTTTAGAACAGGGGAGTCACTGCATCAGTATGTGTTGTAACTGACACTTCCTCCTCTGTAGGCTGCAGTCATAGCTTTACTGCTGAGCTTGGAGGTCACTTAAGGGTAGGATTAAAAAAGCCTCTCACACACACTGACAGATAACAAGCATCTGTAACTCTCTAATTTACCTCATTTACAGTTCACTCAAAACGTTTGAAATAGTTTTAATTAAAACAAAGCCCTCCTTCACTTTATTTTTAAAACAGCGAAATGATCAAATCCAAGGGCTTACCTTTGCATTTCTAAGGACTGTTTAAGGGGAGATATAGCCCTTTCTCTGGGCATCCGTCAAACTAAATGAAAGCTCAACACAAATTCAAACTATTTAAGGGCTTCAATCAAAACCTAAAACAGAACACACATGGTAGATTAGAAACGGCAGAACTCTTTATCCGCGTAGATTTTCTCACCTCCCAATCTGATGTAAGCGTTTCTGTGCTTGGACCCTATTCAGACACGGTCTTAGAATCAAAGCAGTGAGAGAACAGAAATAGAGATGCTGGCAATAAGTTTCCAATGTGTTGGGCTGGATGTGGGTTATTATGCCCACTGAGGGACAGACACAGAGAAAGGGTACAAGATCAGACAGAACATCAGTGGGAACGCAGCATGGTTCTTAGAACAAAACCATGACAGTAATATTAGGGGAGAACACACGAAAACACTCTCTCTCTTTCTTTGTCTCTCTTTGTCTCTCTCAACACTTACTCCCACACACGTTCGCAGCCGGCATAGTCAAGGTGAGCCACAGCAGTCAAACAGAGAGCACAACGGCGAGAGATTCAGAGAATTTACTCTTTCTTACTCTCATGTTTCCAATTGAATAATTTCCCTCTGTAAAATGTTTCTCACTTTGAAAAAGCTGTGAAATACCAAAAAGCTCTCTAAGAATGACATCCTCACGAATACAAGGAATTATCAATGGGGGACAGTACATGATGCAAGTTCACATTCACACATCAAGACAAATAGAGGAAAATGGTACAACACCTACATTATTACAAGTATATGCAGATATAGTATAACACACACACACACACACACACACACACACACACACACACACACACACACACACACACACACACACACACACACACACACACACACACACACACACACACACACACACACACACACACACACACACACACACACACACACAGCCATGGAAACACATTCAGAAGAGCTCAATAAATGCACACACAGACACAGAGACTGTCAGTTGCCCCACTATCCCTGCAACAGCGTGTGGAGGTATGATGTGGAAGTCAGAGAAACCTGGCTGTCTCTCTCCCCACAGAGAGTGCTTATGCCTGTTTGTGGTTTTCTCCCTGGGCCCGAGGCCTAACCCTGTGGCCATCCCTGAATTTCCTCCACACGTAGAGTTACCCCACGTTACCATGGCAACCCTCACCTGCGCAACAGCTGGCGGCCTAGCTTGTTCGTCACGGCGATAACATGCTGTCTGTCACAGACTCGGGAGACAAAGTCACACAGCCGTTTATGTAACCATGCCCACACCACGCGAAGAGAGAGACCCCCAGTAGACACACCCCGTATGGAGAGCAGAGATAACTGTAACCTACTGTCATCTGAGTGACCTAATACGAAGAAAACTTAAAGAGCCTCACAGTGAATCTGACAGGTGAATGGTTGATTCAATTCAGAGATGCACTTCACTAATGTTACTAAACCAAAAAAACTCATTCAGACGTGCCATTTACTTTTTACATGTTTTATCGTTAAACTAGTGAAAGTAAATTCGTATTAGGTTCACAAATGATATTCCTCTATTGAAAATTCTGCAATGCATCAAGTTAACTACACTGCAACCCAGTCCCCTTTCACTCTGTAAGTCACTCACATCTCTCTGGCTCTCAGTATCAAAGCAGCAGTTTAACCTCCAGCCACATGCTGCTCACGCCACGACATCAGACCCGAGTGAGCTCCATGTGAGAATTACCTCTCCTAATTATACCACAATTATGTTCCAGATAACATCGCAATTATTCTAAAAAAGTTTAAATGACTAGAGGAGGGGAGGGATGAGAGGAGGGAAGGAGGAAAGGGGGGGTGAGTGTAGGGAAGGAGGGATGAGAGGAGGGATGAAGGGTGTTGAAACACTGGTGTCTCAGAGGGGATTGGTGACAGGCTGTAGTGAGAAAAACAAAGAGAGGGAAACGGACAGAAACCACTGGCTTTAATTAATTAGAGAGAGAGAGAGAGAGAGAGAGAGAGAGAGAGAGAGAGAGAGAGAGAGAGAGAGAGAGAGAGAGAGAGAGAGAGAGAGAGAGAGAGAGAGAGAGAGAGAGAGAGAGACACACACACAGAGAGAGAGAGATAGCGAGAGAGAGGTCATTACAAAGTTTCCTATCTACTTTACTTATCATTCTGCTCTACTTGTGTCCCAAGTCTTGATGAGTTGTCGATATCCTCTGTGTATGTCAAGCAACAGTATCAAGAATTAACCAGAGAATAGCACTAGAGTCTGTTTAGTTGTGCTCAGACCGTCACCTTTGTTAAACAATCCCCTGCAGCTAGAATAACCCTGGGATGTAGAGATTGGCCTGGAACTGTTTTAAAGCAGAAGAAGAGATGTTTGGAGGGCAGACCTGTATTTCAAATGAGGTGCCTCTCCCTCCATTTATCTAAGAGGCTTCCTCTCAGTCCGTCTCTTCCTTTACTTCCTTTACTCTAAAGAAATACAGTGCGAGTGAAACCAAGCAGAGATTCACATATTGACCACTAGGGGCTGGGGGAACACTGCCTGAAAAACCAGCTCTTTCTACCCTGCTCTAAGTACAAGAAATAGACACACAACCTTTACAATATTGTTATTCATATTTAACCCTGCCCTCCAAAACGGAGAAGCAGAAATGGAGCCGGGCAAGGTGAGCTGAGTTATTTACCTCGTAGAGCAGTGCTACACTACGACATTGTAAGCAACTCCCAGGCCAGACCTCTATGTTGCATGGCAGACAGGACATCTGCTCCTGATATCCGCCCAGTGTGTTCCACAAAGTAGACTCTGCCTCTCTCCCCGCTCCGACGTGGGGCCCAGTCGCGCCGGGCACAATTCCTTCTCCAAACACAAGTCGGAAAAGAGCCTTGTTTATCCAACCATCCGAGTCTAGGATCTGGGAGAGATAACGTCGAGAACGTTCATAGTTGCATAACGAGACACATCTGTATCTGGGGTTTATAGTAAGTGGACTCGTATGCTGGAGCAATATATACATCTAGCTTCATTGGTTCACAACAACATAGGAAGAGTCAACACAGACTTAAACACAAATTCATGTCAGTCCCTGTCTGTATCACACTGCAGTCACTCATTGGTTGCTGTTGAGGATAAAACGCAAAAGAGAGAGGGGCAATACTGTAGGCTTAAAGGGCAGGGTTCAAGGCTTCGATTTTCCCCAGAGGTCTTATACAATGACATAACTGGCCTGAACAATATTCCATTTTGTGTCATCCAAAACATTTTTTGCATCACTTTCAGACAGTGTGTCCTTGTAGGAATGAAAACATTTTGCTAGCGTCATTTGCAATTGTGGCATGCACTCAGACGCGTCGTATTTTTCTTTAATAACACTACAATCTCAACCCACCCATCACCTCATCGCCTCCCGTGGTCAGCGTATACATCAAAAAGAATCAAACATTTAAATCCCTCCAATATGATTTATAACCTGTACAATTATAGATATGAAATGGGCTGTGGAACATCTGAGGGAGATTCCATTAGTTATTTGTGAAAGCCCAGTGTGATACAGTGGCAGACAGAGACAGGCTCACCTAAAAACACCTTCAAAAAAACACACCAATAAAGCACCTTGAGCAGTGATTGGAATCTAACTCATATTCCCTCGTCAGTAAGATGAATGCATCCACAGAGGAGGGAGGAGAGAGGAGACCCGCTTCCATCACGCTTCCTTCCGCCAACTCGGTCCTCTAGGCCCCGCTTGACAACTGCATTTATTGAAAGACAGTTTGATAAATTCATTTGGGTTTTATCGGCGAGGAATACATTCCGAGTCGATTCAGATGAATTGATCTTGACTGAGAAATGTAAAAAATGAGCAGAAGAGAAAGTGTCGAGTTTATTTCTCATATTTTCTTGAAATGTGAGAAAAGTAAGAAGGAACTTCTCAATGCAACTGAGAGGATCGTACTGTTTCTGTAAGAACTGTGGTATGTCCACAACTATCATGAGGTTCAATTCTTAATGATTTGAACTTGACGTGAAAGGTGAAAAGTTTTCACTGTGGCTCATTTCTGAGAATGTTCTGGTATGGGGACTTTCACTTGAATTCTATAGAAAAAGAGATTAGACAAAGTTTTACAGACGGAAGGACTGATCAGATAGCAGGCCACAGGTCAAGCACACATATCCTTTAACTCTCTCTCTCTCACACACATACAACACACACACACACACACACACACACACACACACACACACACACACACACACACACACACACTCCCCCACGCGCACAAGTGACAGGCGAATGCACACAACCACAGAGCAATACGAATCAATATTTGAACTCACTCAAAATTCTTAGTACACTATCACCATATCCGTGTAACATTTGCAAAGCATTTCGCTGATGATATGTGGGTAGTAATATCCTTCTGAGGACAAAGTATACAAATTAATCAGTATTAGGAGGCTTGAAATCTCAAATCCATTTGTGGATGAAAAGGCACGCATTACTTCAAAATGGAGTCGCATTAAGTGTGAGATCGCTGATAAGACTGTAGTCATTTGGGTTTGCTGTGGGGGGTTTTCTGATGGGACGCGAGTGGAGGCTCCTTATCATTACTGCCATAAAGCATTATCTGTGTCTGTCATCACCTACACCTCTGCATGAGAGCAAAGGAGAGGAAAAGAGAGAGACACACAGAGAGAGAGAGAGAGAGAGAGAGAGAGAGAGAGAGAGAGAGAGAGAGAGAGATAAAAATCACACACTTTGACCACATGTATGTACACCTGTCCGAGTGTATACACATCGCACACACACACACACACACACACACACACACACACACACACACACACACACACACACACACACACACACACACACACACACACACACACACACACACACACACACACACACACGCGCGCGCACACACACACACACACACACACACACACACACACACACACACACACACACACACACACACACACACACACACACACACACACACACACACACACACACACACACACACAGGTCTGACATCCAAAGATAGGACCATTCTTTATTTTCTGATTGAAGACACCTTAGACGGCTTTTATCATTTACAGATGTACCCAAAGTGTTCCACACCAAAAGCCAGTAAAATAAAACATGTCAGGGGTTTATCATAGCCACTCTTATCCTAGGCAAATTATTTTGGGGGGGGTTCAGGCCCATGATTTGTGAAGAACGCTAAATAAGTAAAACATTGGATTACCCTTTACTAGATAATTATATGAATTTCTTATTTTTAATTTAAAAGATTCCTAGTTCTTTTTTTGTGTCACAATTTTTTTGTCTGAAAGGTTAACAGTGAAACGGTATTATATTATTGTGAATACAAACATGAACATCCATCACACACGTCAATAGAGTTCTGTCTTGCAGACTGGTTCACTTTCAATAGAAGATGTCCACAGAGCTGATTCAGATGACGTGTTTGTCCCTGCTGTTTATAATACGATCTGAATCCCTTTAGATGCAAGCCATAACCTCAATGCCTTTAACCTTGCCATTCTATTCCACTATGGTCCTCTCTCTCTTTCCCTCCCTCTCTCTCTTGTTCCCTCCTTCCCTGTGTTTGTTTACCCCGGCCCTCTCTCGTTCTCCTCTCTGATGAGTGTTTTATCTTGCGGCCCACCTTTTCACACCGCCGCGTTCACAATCATGAGTATCGCCCGTAATTATCTCTCCGTATTCCACCTCCTCGCCCTATCGCCTGCGTTTATCTCAGCCCCGAAATTATATGCGTTTCAGCTGAGTGCCACAGCCTCCCTCCAGAGAGCAGCTGAGGATGAGAAGGAGGAGGAGGAGGAGGAAGAGGAGGAGGAGGAAGAGAAGCGAGAAGGGAATGTTGAAGAAAAAAAACAAGCAAGCAAGCAGGCATAGGTTGCTTGAAGACAAATCTAGTGTGTCGGGGGTTGCAGATTGCAGGGCCCGGCTGTGCTGACCGGCATCACCATCCTCAGGCCCCAGAACACACCTTTAGGTCTAATTACTTTGTTTCACAGCCTCGCAATCTGCCATCAACTTTGCATCTGTCCCCCCTTTCATATTCCTCCACACACACACAAGCTAAAGTCCTGGCTGCTATGACGCGTAATATAGTTGTGGTCCCTGTCAAAGTCAAAGCCTTGACCTTCCTCTCTTCTCTTCTGCCGCATGCAGCCCTTTGTACCAATAAGAAAACCAATTAATGACTTATCCGTCCATCTCAATGTCAAGTCTTTTTACAGTGGTGCACTACTATGCCTGTTTCTCCGACACCACGTTAATTAACTCCCAGCCTCGTCTTCTCCTTTCTTCCATCCCTCCATTTTCAACACCCGCATGTTCATTCAGGAGCGAATAATAGCAGAGTTCGAGGGTGTACGAAGCGTGTGTACACTCACACACACGCTCACACACACACACACCCTTCCGGCCAAAGTTGTGAGAGCGACAGAATGTACGTTAGAAAGGAATAAGAAAAGAATGATATGAAAGGCTTTAATGAACACGGTGTCTGAAGGTGTATTCAATGGGGAAGCCAGATAAGCCTGGAAGTGGTTAACTTAAGAGTGGACAGAGTGTGTGTAGTCTGCCTCTTAAGGAGAAGACGAAAGGAGCAACCACAGACTACAGTGCAGATCCTCACCTTTCATCAGGGTGTGTGAACACTCATCTGACGTATGGGGGAATATTTTGCCTGTCCCCTTTATCACATTCATATTCAAATGCCTAAGTGACTTGTCAAAGACGATAGAGATATCACTGTTGGTAGCTCCTTATGAAGTCTTATAAAAAAAAGAAAGGTGAACAATGCCTTTAAACCTTCTATAGACTTTATTACCTTGATACATTTTCATCCGAAGTCTTATAGCCCAATTGTTACGTTAACGTTGATCCTAAAGTCATGTCTATATTGGTTGCTCAGAAAGCAAACACTGCCTCAAAGATCTGAGAAACCGATTGGTTGGTTGGTTCAAGGTTAGAGGTCGAGTAGGTTATCTCCACAACCCTTTCTCCTCTTTGATGAAGCACCTTTGAAAGAGTTGACCTTTATTCCATAAAACAAGAAAGAGCTCTGGAAATCCAGCTCCAGAAACCTCAAAAAGAGATGATTTATTCAAAGACAGACGCATATTCATAACCTGTGGCTAGGTTTATCCTTGGATGTCAAGCACGATGTGTATCTATTTCCCTTGCCCTTATTTCCATATTTATTTTAATTAAAAAACTCCACAGAATGTAGTTCTAGGGGATATCCATTATGAAAATCATTCCAACATCCTAATGTAAAAAATTAGAGAGGTTCTGTTTATGAAGTGTTTTCTTCTGCTTTTTGAACTCGCAAGTAATAAATTATACACACACACACAACTAGACTGAGAAACCGTATCTTCTTAATTTTCTAAATGCAATTCATTGCTCTGAACACGGATTCAAAACACTAATTCATTTGTATTTGATAATTTGCTCATTTTCACGGCATGACATGTGTAATTTTTCCTTTTAAACTTTGCACTGCGTGCACAAGTTTAATTAAGTGAAAACTCTCAATATTATCTACATCGTGAATTGTAGGGCTTTTTAGAAAAATATGTTTTAATGCGACTGTGAGGGTATTCTCTCTCTCTCTCTCTCTCTCTCTCTCTCTCTCTCTCTCTCTCTCTCTCTCTCTCTCTCTCTCTCTCTCTCTCCCTCTCTCTCTCTCTCTTTCTCTCTTTCCACTCCCACAATTTTAAGCATAGAACACATTTGAAAAATTGGAGAGGAGCGATTGCCCGAGGAGGTATACATTTCCAGTACATTTCTCATTGACCTGGGTAAAAGGATTGTGAAAGACCGTGGATAAGTTAAACAGTAATGAAAAAGAGTTAATGTACCTTCATCTGCCACTGTAACTCAACGTTCTGCCGTGCTATACTTCCTCTAACTTAACCACCCTCCTATTTTCTCCTCTCCGCTACGATACAATCACACTGCACGGGGGCTGGTTTCACAGACCCACATCAAGACCACTCCTCGACTAAATTTCTCTTTAATCAAGATTTAGGATCATTTTAGCTTCATGGGGAAAAATTGGTCCGGTTCTATTGTTAATCTTCATTTTAAAAGTCCCAGTCACAGACATATTCCGAAGTACTGTATATAATCACAAGTAAATCAACGGTGAGGACATTTACATTGAACTGAATTAAGCTTACTTTAGCCTAAATTAATCGGGGTCTATGAAACCACCCGTCTGTCTTAGCTGTGTTTCAGGCCTGTCTGTTGTCTTTTAGTAGAGCAGTGTGGAAATGCTGGTATATATATTTCTGTATTTCTCATGGCAAAACCAGGGCAGATTTCAGAAAGGTCCTCTTGGTCTCTCCGCTAGCAAGCCTCGGAGCTTTACCATGGCAATAATCTCAACTGTATCTTGATTGTTGTCACTAACATCTGACTACTTTTTGAAAAATAGGACACAAGAAACCACTACATACACTATCTGGCCACAACAATACAAAACACTTTCTCAAAGTGTGTATGTGTATCTAAATGTCCATTTAGCTAGTTTGTTTCCTATAGCTGATAAGCACCAGTCAAACCATAGACATAAACTGCACAGGAAATGCACGCGGAGGACTTGTCCTACTTTGTGAAACCAAATGCGATGTTTCACTAAAATCATAATTAATCTGAATGATTTCTAATGAATACCCAGTCTACAGTATATCTCTGTTTCAGGCAGGTCACCCATGATACAAGTCAGTATTCGATGTCCAGCCATGTCTGAGGATGTCAGGAGATGACGTTGAAACCGGCCTCTAGGGGCAACAGTGAGTGCTATTACCTTCAATTATGTTTTGGTTTTGCTGGGGCATTGTGGACTGGGATGGTGGATGGATGTAAGCATCTGCCTCTGATTCTAAAGGATTCAAGTCCAAATCCAGCGATAGAATGTTGTTTTTGAAATGTTTGTTTTAAGCCTATCCCAAACCTTAACCCTTACCTTAACCAGTCAAAGTGAATGCCTAACTTTAAGATTGCGGAGTAAATGCCTAAACTTAATCCTAACCATAAAAAATGTGGCATTTGCAACAACTTCAAAATCTGATGTTTGAGAAACATGAATGAACATCTAATTCTGACGTTAGACTGTGAGAGCTAGTTGCTCTGTTTAGACCATCCTCAGGTCACACTGAAACTCAAATAGGCTACTGTAAATACAATACAGTATCAAAACACTACTCCCCTTTTCTCCCTTTTTATCTGTCTTCTGGAAAACAAAAAAAAGAAGATGGAACGATTGAGTGAACCCATACTAGTAGGCCTGAATAGTTCATGTTAACTCTGTCAAACATCTATTGGGTGAATCAGAATAGGACTCATGATGCACTGTACAGTATGTATCCAATCTCCAGTCTCTGTTCTGATCTCTAATAACACAGTACTGGTTTATACTGAACCGAGCGACTGAACACTTTCATATCTCCTGCATTAGTTTCCGTATAGTAACTATCCTGAACTTCTCCTCCTCTTCATTAGTGTCTTGTCCCTCTATCTGCAGGACAAAGAGATGAAGGGGTCCTGGTTGGGCTGCGAGCCCAGGAAATCATTTAACAGGCCAATCAGAGTGCAGGAGCCTGATCCGACTGCAGCCATTAGGGAAACCCGACCCGGGCCCGGCCCATCTCTCATAGCCCTTTTTAGTTTTAGATGCTCTACAAATTGATCATCCTCCAACCCCCATTAGCCATTTTGGAGATGAGTGGAGGCCGGCAGGCTGCAGTCGCGGGATTGGAGTTGGGTGGTTGGTTGGGGAGTTTGCTACTGCCGCCAACGGGAAAGAAGAGAGAGTGGGAACGGACATGAAAAGGACGTCCTCCTGTTTAGGGGGAGGCGATGGAGAGGAGCAGAAACAAATAAATGAGCTTGGCTTATTGAAGGGGGGTTCCTAATTCTTCTTCCCACCCCACTCTCTCTCCATCCCGCCCTCCCTCGCTTCCCCCCTTCTTCTCTCCTCCGACCCCAACCCCTAGTACTCCAACTGAACACCTTGATAAAAAAAACTATTTCTTTTCATTCTTTCACTGATTCTTCTGTCTCTTTTTTCCTTCGATCCGTGCCATCGGGGGAACACATGGGCCCTTTGTGCAGCGAATTGGTTTTCAGATGTTACTTTTTCTTTCTTTCATTCTTTCTTTAAGAACGCACGATTAAAATCACCTTGGTCGCTTAGCATTGAAGCCTTTTGTCTTCCCCAGCCCCTCTCCTGCTCCCAGTCACAGGGCTTACTGCACTACATCTAAGAGTTAGGTGATAATAGGATTCCCACTCGTTCTCTTCCTGAAACACCGGCCTGCATATTTAGAAGCTTAAATACATGCATATGTATAAATTAAAGACCCAGAGCACTTGTCGGAGAGCTTTAACATAAAACCAATGTATCATTTTAACTTTTTAAGAGGTTGGAAGTGGAAGATGGAGTTTTGGCATGAGGACGAAGTGCAAGGCGTTGTCTGAACTGTGGAGGTTTTACATAACCAAACATGACTGTGTTTGTTCAATAAAAAGGGACTTCACAAAAGAAACAGTAGTGTCTGCTTTACCCTGACTCCAATAGAATAGGGGACTGAACGCTTCCATATTCATTGTTATTGAATGTTCAATGGCTTTGAGAGAATGAGGGAAGCAGCATTAGACAAACAGCCATGAACTAGTTGAACTTGAGTTGTGCTGTTAAATTACCGTTAAACCATGTTATGTGAGTCAATGGCATCAAATCTGCTCAACAAATATCAAACAAGCACTGAGTTAGATACTCATTGTGCTCATACTCGGACACATGCATGTGTGTGTCGTCCATGGAGGAAAGGGAGGGCGTATCTCCATTCCAACCCCATCCACCTCCTTCTGTCCTCCTCTCTCTCTCAGTCCGCAGGGCATTGGAGCCATTTCTGAGGAACATAAATCACAAACGCACGCAAGTGTGATCTTTACATACACACACACGCACACACACAAACGCATGCACAGGTTTGAGGTGAACAGGAACAAGAAGAGCAGGAATCTTGCTTTCTTTCTCTCCTCTCTCTGCTTGACATGCCAAAGGGCTTGATTAATGGGCTGCTTTAATTAATACTCTCACAGTACTTAGTGCACAGACCTTACAATTAGCAATGGCCTAAAGAGTGTAGTCACCTGAGCTCATCCCTGATCCTTATCCAGTCAGAGAGAGAGAGAATGAGAGAGCGACAAAGCGCAACAGAGAGAGAGAGAGAGAGAGAGACAGAGACAGAGAGACAGAGAGAGATAGAAATGCATTTCCTGCATATTTGTTTGAAATTACAAAACCTCTCTATTTTTGAGCAATTTTCTGATGTTCAGAGTATCCTGAAAATGACTGAGTGGTTTTCCTTTCCATCCTTAACCCAAAACATGTATAGTACCAGTCAAAAGCTTGGACACACCTACTACTTCAAGGGCTTTTCTTTATTTTTGCCATTGTCTACATTGTAGGATAATAGTGAAGACATGAAGAATATGAAATAACACAACCAAAAAAGAGTTAAACAAATCAAAATATATTTTAGATTTTAGATTCTTCAAAGCAGCCACCCTTTGTCTTGATGACAACTCTTGGCATTCTCTCAACCAGCTTAATGAGGTAGTCACCTGGAATGCATTTCAATGAACAGGTGTGCCTTGTTAAAAGTTGTGGAATTTCTTTCCTTCTTAATGCATTGAGCCAATCAGGTAAGGGTGGTATTATAGCCCTATTTGGTAAAAGTCCATATTTTGTCAAGAACAGCTCAAATAAGCAGAGAAACGACAGTCCATCATTACTTTAAGACATGAAGGTCAGTCAATCTGGAAAATTTCAAGGACTTTAAAAGTTTCTTCAAGTGCAGTCGCAAAAACCAACAAGGACTGAGATGAAACTGACTCTCATGAGGACCGCCACAAGAAAGGAAGACCCAGAGTTACCTCTGCTGCAGAGGATAAATTCATTAGAGTTAATTGCACCTCAGATTGCAGCCCAAATAAATGCTTCACAGAGTTCAAGTAACAGACACATCTCAAAATCAACTGTTCAGAGACTGCGTGAATCAGGCCTTCATGGTTGAATTGCTGCAAAGAAACCATTATTGAAGGACACCAATAAGAAGAAGAGATGCTTGGGCTGAGAAACACAAGAAATGGACATTTGGCTGGTGGAAATTTGTCCTTTGGTCTGCTGAGACCAAATTTGAGATTTTTGGTTCCAACCGTGAACGGATCATCTCCGCATGTGTGGTTCCCACTGTAAAGCATGGAGGAGGAGGTGTGATGTGTGGTTCCCACTGTAAAGCATGGAGGAGGAGGTGTGATGTGTGGTTCCCACTGTAAAGCATGGAGGAGGAGGTGTGATGTGTGGTTCCCACTGTAAAGCATGGAGGAGGAGGTGTGATGTGTGGTTCCCACTGTAAAGCATGGAGGAGGAGGTGTGATGTGTGGGGGTGCTTTTCTGGTGACACTGTCAGTGATTTATTTAGAATTCAATGTGCACTTAACCAGCATGGCTAATACAGCATTGTGCAGCAATACTCCATCTGGTTCGCGCTTAGTGGGACTATCATTTGTTTTTCAACAGGACAATGGCCCAAAACCCACCTCCAGGCTGTGTAAGGGCTATTTGACCAAGGAGAGTGATGGAGTGCTGCATCAGATGACCTGGCCTTCACAATCACACGACCTCAACCCAATTGAGATGGTTTGGGATGAGTTGGACCGCAGAGTGAAGGAAAAGCAGCCAACAAGTGCTCAGCATATGTGAAAACTCCTTCAAGACTGTTGGAAAAGCATTCCTTATGAAGCTGGTTGAGAAAATGTCAACATTGTGCAAAGCTGTCATCAAGGCAAAGGGTGACTAATTTGAAGAATATGTTTTGATTTGTTTAACCCTTTTTTGGTTACTGCATGACTCCATATGTGTTATTTCATAGTTTTGATGTCTTCACTATTATTCTACAATGTAGAAAATAATAAAAATAAAGATAAACCCTTGAATGAGTAGGTGTGTCCAAACTTTTGACTGGTACTGTATAAGTATGCTACATAAAACAACAACTACGACACAACATTATGGACATTATCCAACAGAGCCCCAAAAGCGATTCTAGACCGTTTACACCCGCTTTACTAGTAAATATGACCTCAACCTCAGATCCACCAAAGAATTCATATCAACACACACATACTGCACACACATACTGCACACACATACTGCACACACATACTGCACACACACACATACTGCACACACACATATACTGCACACACATACTGCACACACACACACAGATCTCTGAGAGCTAATAACGCAACATCACATTCAAAGTTATACACAGAGAAAGACTGAGAATATGATGTGTTCAAATTTAATCAAAGCAGTATTTTGCAGATCAGCTAGGACAACATGAAAAAAGGTGGTATTAGCAATTGTGTGATTAGACACACAGTAATGTACTAATGCATTCAGTTTTGAGCACATAAAAGCATCGGCACATCGTTAAATACAGTTTTTTTTGGGTGATTATATTTTTCTCGGAATGGCAAACAGCATGTTAGGATAAAAAATCCAGAGTATTAATTACAAACTGATTAGCTTCTGCTTTTGTGGAAGGCTGTATCATTTAATTGAGGGAAAAATAATGATCACAATTCCAGTAACTTCTAATTAGAAAAACAACTCAAATCTTATCGTGTCTCTGTGATGCATGGTAACACACACACTGAGAACTAAATGGGGTGACGTTGTATTTCTTTCCTGTGTGTGTGTGTGTGTGTGTGTGTGTGTGTGTGTGTGTGTGTGTGTGTGTGTGTGTGTGTGTGTGTGTGTGTGTGTGTGTGTGTGTGTGTGTGTGTGTGTGTGTGTGTGTGTGTGTGTGTGTGTGTGTGTGTGTGTGTCTGTACACATGCATGCGTGCACCCTTGTGTGTGTGTGCGTGCGTGCATGCGTGCGTGCGTGCGTGTGTGTGTGTGGGTCTGTGCGACAGCCACCCCAGTTTAAACGAAGCAAGCTGACTGGTGCGGATTACTTTGGTAGATATAACTTGAGAATCAATGGCATGCCTTCTCAAAAGAGACATGACAATTACTGATCAGATAACCTCTGAAACGTATCGGAGCTGTTTCACTGTGTGTTTACACTATCAGACCAGCCTGAAACAAACAGCAAAAATAAGAAGAACACAGGCAGATTTCATCTCAACTTTCCTGCCTTGGTGCTTATCACACACCACAAAATCACCGGCTGCCAAGCAGAGAAAGCTTGGAACAGAACCAAGAATCCAAGAAAAATCTCCCACACAAATACACAACTAGTCTACAGAAATACACACACACACACACACACTCTCTTCCACAGTAACACATACGTTCTTTCACTTCAGCGCTTTCATTTTTGGAAGAGGTTTGTTTTTATCTGTGTCTATTGCGGACACAGAGCTACGATCTTATCTCCAATTGTCTAACGTTGTTGACCAACATAAACACTGGGATTACTGTAATATCTATATTTTCCATGGAATTACAGAAAAAGGAATTGGGTAATTCAGGATCAGTGAGTGTACTGATCACTGTTGGGAGGGTTCACATATATGACTCATGGTATGGCAGTGAGTTTGTCATTAACTAAATAGCATATCTTCTCTCAGGGCAATAAAACATTTTAGAACATCAGAAATGTGATGATTATTAAATGGGAATGGCACCAAACGCCAAATGAATGGATGTTTGTGTATTCTCTCTGCCTGTATTGAACTTCTTTACACGGTATTATTCATGTCATTTTGGCATGGTCTTTATTAATGTTGTAAATCAGGGTTCCAAGATGGCGTGGCTTTTTTTCCATTTTCAAATTAAATATGCCTTCCTGCAACCCACCTCACCCAATGTGGTACGGATCTGCTATTCTTTTAGACCTTATAACTGGAACCTCCATCGAGAGCTAGCCATCAGAAGCTAGCCAGCTAATTAGCTACTAGCTATTTAGTCATTGTTAGCCAATGCTAGCGGTCTTTACCTTTAGCTCAGACACCAGCTGCTTTAGCCCGGATAGCCCGGATAATACCTGCCAGTCTGCACAGCGCGATATCAGCCCTGAGCATATCAGACTGCTTTTGTTCCACTACATCACCGGATTCCTGCCGCAAGCCCTGGACCATTACACCGGATCATCGCAGCTAGCTAGCTGCTACCGAGTGGCTATTGTGGCTAACGCCCTTGTCTTGCTAGCAGACGAAGTACACCAACAACAATACCTCTCTTGCCAATTGGCCTGGACCCTTTGTCGACACGGAGCCCCACCGATCCATCACGACTGGTCTGCTGACGTAATTCAGCCGATGTGCTCTCAACCGGCCTCTGCGTCGTGAATGTCGGTGAATGCTTGCCCCGGCCCGCTAGCTTCCTGAACGCTGTTTCTCCCGCTCGTCTAGCATAGTAACGACTACCGAACTGCTCCCTGTTTCATCTATTGCTGCTCATTGGACCCTATGATCACTTGGCTACACAGCTGATGCCTGCTGGACTGTTCATTAACACGGTACTTCATTTTGTTTATCTGTCGGCCCCAGCCTCGAACTCAGGCCCTGTGTGTAGCTAACTGACACTCTCTGCCCATTCATCGCCATCTACCCCTTGTTGTTTTCTTAGATGTTTAACCGTTGTTGTCTTAGCTCTCCCAATCAACACCTGTGATTGCTTTATGCCTCTCTCTAATGTCAATATGCCTTGTATACTGTTGTTTAGGGTAGCTCTCATTGTTTTATTTTACTGCAGAGCCCCTAGTCCTGCTCAACATGCCTCAGATAGCTCCTTTGCCCCCAACCCCCACACATGCGGAGAACGCACCTAGCTTAACTGGCGCCTCCAGAGATGCAACCTCTCTCATCGTCACTCAATGCCTAGGTTTACCTCCACTGTACTCACACCCTTCCATACCTTTGTCTGTACATTATGCCCTGAATCTATTCCACTCCAGAAATCTGCTCCTTTTATTCTCTGTTCCCAATGCACTAGACAACCAGATCTTATAGCCTTTGTCACCAAAGCCTCATATACTACCCACCACTGCGACCTGCTCTCGTTGGCTGGCCCTCGCTTCATACTCGTCGCCAAACCTACTGGCTCCAGGTCATCTACAAGTCTCTGCTAGGTAAAGCCCCGCCTTATCTCAGCTCACTGGCCTAAATAGCAGCACCCACCTGTAGCACACGCTCCAGCCGGTATATCTCACTGGTCAACCCCAAAGCCAATTCTTCCTTTGGCCGCCTCTCCTTCCAGTTCTCTGCTGCCAATGACTGGAACGAACTGCAAAAATCTCTGAAGCTGGAGACTTTTACCTCCCTCACTATCTTTAAGCACCAGCTGTCAGAGCAGCTCACAGATCACTGCACCTGTACATAGCTCATCTGTTTGACCGCAGACCAATAACGGACGCAGGCAATGAGGCAGTGATCGCTGAGATCCTGGTTGAAAACAGCAGAGGTGTATTTAGAGGGCAAGTTGGTCAGGATGAATTCTATGAGGGTGCCCATGTTTACAGATTTGGGGTTGTACCTGGTAGGTTCCTTGATCATTTGAGTGAGATTGAGGGCATCTGTCTTAGATTGACGGCCGGGGTGATAATCATATCCCAGTTTAGGTCACCTAACATACGATAGATGGGGGACAATCAATTCACATATGGTGTCCAGGGAACAGCTGGGAGCTGAGGGGGGTCTATAACAAGCGGCAACAGCGAGGGACTTATTTCTGGAAAGATGGATTTTTAAAAGTAGAAGCTCGAACTGATTGGGGATGGACCTCGATAGTATGACAGAACTCTGCAGGCTATCTCTACAGTAGATTGCTGCTCCGCCCCCTTTAGCAGTTCTATCTTGATGGAAAATGTTGTAATTGGGGTTGGAAATTTCAGAATTTTTGGTGGCCTTCCTAAGCCAGGAATAAAATAAAACAAACTTAGGGAGGAGGCTTCTGATGTTAACATGCATGAACCCAAGGCTTTTACGTTACAGACGTCAACAAATGAGAGCACCTGGGGACACACAGGGCCTGGGTTAACCTCTACATCACCAGAGGAACAGAGGAGGAGTAGGATAAGGGTACGGCTAAAGGCTATAAGAACTGGCCGTCTAACACGTTTGGAACAGAGAGTAAAGGGAGCAGGTTTCTGGGCACGATAGCATAGATTCAAGGCATAATGTACAGACAAAGGTATTGTAGGTATTGTAGGAAGAGAGTACATTGGAGGTAAACCTAGGCATTGGGTAATGATGAGAGAGATATAGTCTCTAGAGACGTTTAAACCAGGTGATGTCATCGCATATGTGGGAGGTGGAACAACATGGTTGGTTAAGGCATATTGAGCAGGGCTATAGGCTCTACAGTGAAATAAGACAGTAATCACTAACCAGGACAGTAATGGACAAGGCATATTGATATTAGGGAGAGGCATGCGCAGCCAAGTGATCGTATGGGTCCAGTAAGTGGTTGGGCTGCCTGGGGACACGGCGATTCAGACAGTTAGCAGGCCGGGGCTAGCAAGCTAGCATAAGGGCCTTAGAGGGACGTCGCGATGGGGGAAAGTCTGTTTTTGCTTTCTCGTACGGTGATGTCGATAGACCAGTCGTGGAATTAGTAGGGTTCCAAATAGCAGAGGGGTCCAAGTCCAATTGGCAAAATGGGTATAGTGGTCCAAGAAACGGGCAGATTATGTGGGTATTCCAGTCGTGAAGGATCGGCGGGGTTCCGTGCCCCGTACCGGCAGTAGAAAGGGTCCGGATATTGTAGCCAAGGAGTGGGCTTCAGGAGTAGCCCAGGGGCCCTAGCCGGGAGATGGGTATAGCATGGGCTAACTCCAGGCTAATTGGTGCTTGCTCCGGGACGGAAACGTTAGCCAGGAGTAGTCAACCCGGGTTGCGGTTAGCTAGCTGCGATGGTCCAGATGAAAAGGTTCAGAGTTTGCGGTAGGAATCCGGGGATATGGAGAAAAAATAGGTCCGGTATGCTCTGGTTTGAAACGCGTTGTACGAACTGGCGAGAGCTTTCCGAGCTAAAGGTTAGCTGATGACCGCTAGCAGTGGTTAGCTGACTGATAGCTGATAGCTGGTAGCTAGTTAGCTAGCTAGCTTCAGTTGAGGTATTCCAGTTCGGAGGTAAATAGAAATACAGATCCACACCACATTGGGTGATGAGGGTTGCAGGAGAGTTTTTTGAAGTTGAGGTTTAGGAAAAATATTAAAAAGAATGCGAAGAAAAATATATAAAAAGATTTATACATGGGACGAGACAAGACAAAGACAAAGACGTCTGACTGCTACGCCATCTTGGATATGCTGTAAAGGTGAAATCATTTTTCTTTTTTTTAAATGCTGAATAGTATTGCTGTAAGACACTGCTTTCTCCTTTCTTTCTCCAGGCAGATGATCGGTGTGTGTGTGTGTGTGTGTGTGTGTGTGTGTGTGTGTGTGTGTGTGTGTGTGTGTGTGTGTGTGTGTGTGTGTGTGTGTGTGTGTGTGTGTGTGTGTGTGCGCGCGCGTGTGAGTGAGTGGACTTGTTTTCCTACAGTACCTTATCAGGACCCCAATGTCCTAAGAATTCACCCGAATGTCCTGACAAGGTAGGAAAACAACTTTGTTTAAAGTTAGGACTCGTTTCATGTCCTGATTTTGTTCAAATGCTACTTTAAGCTTAAGGGTTAGGGTTTTGGGATTATGGTTAGGGTTATTTACAAAATATATACAGTATTTAACCTTTATTTAACTAAGCAAGTCAGTTAAGAACAAATTCTTATTTACAATGACGGCCTACCCTGGCCAAACCCCAACCCAGACGACGCTGGGCCAATTGTGTGCCGCACTATTGGACTCCCAATCACGAGCGGTTGTGATACAGCCTGGAATCGAACCAGGGTCTGTAGTGACACCACTAGCACTGAGATGCAGTGCTTTGGGCCGCTGCAACACCCGGGATGTTAGGGGTTAGGGAACATAGGATTTTTATTAAAGGTCAAACAATTTTACTCCCCAAAAAGTCTGAAATTTCTCAAAAACAAAGCTGTGTGTGTGTGCATGCGTTTTTGTGTCAGGCACATTGGTGTTTTTATTCATTGTCTTTAGTTGGGCTGTCGAAATGAGCATTATGTCATGCTCAGAATGTGGGTGGTAATCAGGAAAAACAGAGGTAAATTATGGGTTTGACAGGAGCGGCAGACACACAAGGATTCCTGTCATTGAGTGGAGAGGTTGATGTTTCATATATACATTTTTTATTGTTTATTTATTATGATTTACTTAAACAGGGAATCCGACTGAGACCAAGGCGTCTTTTGTAAGGGATCTCTGCACACAATCATACAATTTCACAATATATTCAATTCCAACACAGTAGAAACAAGCTATTTAAGAAAAGTACATTACAAAACACGATCGTGAAAAACAAGCACATTCCTCAGTAAAAATGCTATTATCCAGCCATCTGAACTGCCCTAGCGGCACCAAAACATCCAACCTTCCAGAGTTCTGGAGATCAATGATCAATGAGACTTAAAACCTGTTGAGGACAGAGGGCGCTGTTTTCACTTTGGGGGAAAATCGTGCCCAATATAAACGGCCTCGTACTCAATTCTTGCTCGTACAATATGCATATTATTATTACTATTGGATAGAAAACACTCTCTAGTTTCTAAAACCGTTTGAATTATATCTGTGAGTAAAACAGAACTCCTTTTGCAGCAAACTTCCTGACAGGAAGTGGAAAATCTGAAATCGATGCACTGTTCTAGGGCCTGCCTATTAATGTCCTTGATATTTATTAGAATACATGCACTTCATACGTCTTCCGCTAGATGTCAACAGGCAGTGAGAGAAGTAATGGAGTGTGTAACTTGATCTGGGGTCGAATAATAGCTCTCGGCATGACGTGTCACCAGTTTCCTGTTTTCTGGAGAGCGCGTGAAGGGACCTGGATTTGCCTTCTGATAAGCTGTCGTTATGGACGACTAATATCTCCGGCTTTGATTTTATTTGATACATGTGACAATATCATCGTAAAGTATGTTTTTTCAATATAGTTTTATTAGATTATTGCAATTTATTCGGGACGTTAGGCGTGTTGCGTTGTGTGCCTTTGTTCAGGAAGGAGAGCTTAGCGCCACTTTGCTAGCTTTCCGTGCTAATTGACTGGAGAAGAGGACATTCTAAATCCAAACAACGATTGTTCCCGACAAAGGACCCCTTGTACAACATTCTGATGAAAGATCATCAAAAGTAGGACCCATTTTATGATGCTATTTCATATATCTGTCGAACATGTGAAATAGTCGTTTGCGCCCAGAGTTTGGGCACTCTCTCGCTATACCTAAGCTGGATGTCGTAATGAAGTTATTTTTAGAATTCTAACACGGCGATTGCATTAAGAACTAGTGTATCTATCATTTCCTATACAACATGTATTTTCTAGTAACGTTTATGAATAAATATTTGGTCAGAATAGTTGGAGTGTCATAAAAATATCCGCACATTCTGGGAAAAAGATGCTACGTTAGCACAATGTATAACCACTGATTTCAGATCTAAATATGCACATTTTCGAACAAAACATAAGTGTATGTATAACCTGATGTTATAGGACTGTCATCTGATGAAGGTTTATGAAGGTTAGTGAAAATTAATATCTTTTGCTGGTTTATTCCCTATCGCTAACGTGCCTATTGCTATCGCTAACGTGCCTTGATGAATGAATGCGGTAGTGTGGTAGGCTATTGTAGTAAGCTAATATAATGCTATATCGTGTTTTCGCTGTAAAACACTTAAAAAATCGGAAATATTGGCTGGATTCACAAGATGTTTGTCTTTCATTTGCTGTACACCATCGATTTTTCAGAAATGTTTTATGATGAGTATTTAGGTATTTGACGTTGGTGTCTGTAATTACTCTGGCTGCTTCGGTTCTATTTCTGACGGTAGCTGTGATGGTAGCTGCAATGTAAAACTGATTTATACCTCAAATATGCACATTTTTCGAACAAAACATAGATTTATTGTATAACATGTTATAAGACTGTCATCTGATGAAGTTGTTTCTTGGTTAGTTTGGTTGGTTCTTGGTTAGTTCGGTTGGCTTTGTGCATGCTACCTGTGCTGTGAAAAATGTCTGTCCTTTTTTGTATTTGGTGGTGAGCTAACATAAATATATGTGGTGTTTTCGCTGTAAAACATTTTAAAAATCGGACATGTTGACTGAATTCACAAGATGTGTATCATTCATTTGCTGTATTGGACTTGTTAATGTGTGAAAGTTAAATATTTCTAAAAAATATCTTTTGCATTTCGCGCTCTGCCTTTTCAGTGGAATGTGGGAGGAGTTCCGCTAGCGGAACGCCGGAGCCAGACAGGTTAAGAGAGGGCTACTTTCTGATCCAGAACACAGGGATGTGTACTGAACCTATCACCCGTAATAAAGCACAGTGCGCTATGATAAACTGTGTCCAATGGCTTCAATACAGTGGCAGCTGCATTCATAAAGACAATACCACCATAATCTAAAGCCGGAATGAATGTCGACTGAATAATTTGTTTTCTGATATTTAATGAAAGGCATGCCCTATAGAGCGGTGAGGAGGAGGAGGAGGAGATCCACAGACCCTTCGTGTCCAGAAGTAATTTAGCCATTTATTGTAGTCATTGCACTCTGTAGAGTTACTAGTTTCTCAAGTTTTCTCATGTCAATTAACTCGTGACATTCCTGGATTACTCATCATCAAGTCTTCTTTAATCAAAAAATACGATAGTCCGTTTTTTAAAAGTTAAAGGTACAAGACCGTGTACATATCTGGCTGTTTTAGCAAAATCACTACATACTGTATCTCATCGAGCGAAGTAGGCAGAGGCTGCCCGTTGTCACTGTTCCAAGACCAGTCAGAAATATCCAGCTAACCCTACGCCAATAACGCAGGTGGATCTCAAAACTGAGCTTGGATCCGCGTTAAGTAGCAATGATATCCTTCGCCACCATTTTGAAGCTAAAATGATCTAAGCTGAGTGTTGACGAAAGTTTCTAAACTTTCTGCTCGGCTAGACAGTTAAGAGATTGGGCGATAATTATTCATGTCAGATGGGTCACCAGCTTTGTGGAGGGAGCACATGGGCAGCCTTCCAGACCCCAGGGATAGCACCAAAAGTCATTTTCTGATAAAAAATATGTGTAAATTATTCTACAATTAGGGGAGCAGAAAGCTGCAGCAAGAAATGATCAAGCAAATCAGCCCCAGTGTTTTTTTTACAGCAGTTTTAAGCAGGGCATCTAGCACATCTCAAGAGAGTCGTTGAAATGACAACTAAGATTCACTAGAAAATGACGGATCTTCCTTCCTGCCAGGTAGAGGCTGGGAGACGGTAGAGCAGTCTGACCAGGGTCAATTAAACCACCATTTCTTTCAAATAAAAGGCCTGCAGAGATAAAGTGTTGATTTACACTAGAACCGCTAAAGCAGTCGCAATTGCAGTCGCAATTGGACTGCTCATGAATTTAAAGAATGTATTACTCTGCCATTTTAAAGTCATGCCCCCTTCAGTCCTTGGCACGCTGTTGTTGTTAGAATCTTCTAATCACAAACAGAACTGAAGTTACAATCAGTTTTAGTAGAGCATGTCATTTTTTAAATGGTTTTCCCTTTGTGCCCTTCCTCTCGATAGTAAGACCTGCTCTGCCGTTCCTCCCGACAGTTGAAGGCCTGCTCTGCCGTTCCTCCCGACAATTGAAGGTGCCGTAGACTGTTGATAATCACCCCGATAATTGCTCGAAACTGAACCGAAACTACACCTACACTAATTTCATACATATAACAACAGATGAAATTAATTAAGTAAAGTATGATGTGGGCGAAAGGGGGAGAGTGGGTGAATTAAAGAGCGCGGGGAAGAGAACGATTCATAATTATGTACTCACCAATTGTGAATGAAGAACAGGTTCATTCAATTGTATTCATCTATTCTAATTGTAAAAATCGCAAAATGGTAGGTGCTCTACATCAGTCCACCGAACCCAAGCAGTCTTATCAGTCTACTCTGGCCTACTAGGACTGAACATTGAGAGTGTGTGTGATTTACGACGGCAAGAAGACCCTGATGAATGGATGCACATGCTGAGTTAGCGTTGCTGCAAAATCTGAATGAAAACGACTCAGATGGTGGGGAAGAAATGGATCACCATATCTCTGATGATTGTTCTTCAGATTCTGAGCCTCAGCCTGGACCTACACCTCCGAGGCCGAAGCGCAAAAAAAGCCAGAACGGTGCACACTGAGGAGTTTCCGGCGCCTCCACCAAATGAAACGGTGTGATAGGAGAGAGGAAGGGACCGTTTGGATAGAACTATCCGGTGACAGTGTCATCACTGAGAGAGCAGACCCTACATCTCAAGCAACAAACCACATCAGCAACACACTCCCCAGGTTTCCTTGTTTATGGGACATGGACATGCTCCAACTGAAGCCATTGCGTGAAGACGTACACCGTGTAAACACAACCTGACAATAATGTCCTATGTTTGACGGTTGTCATATTGACACTTGTTTTCATTATAATGCCTCTATTGCTTTTGTGCTGATTTTCACTATTTTTCAAAGCTCACTTGGCGCTTATAATGATGTTTAGGCTACTGATGTTTACATCCTTTGACCACACGTCTTGCTGACCGTGCGTCTTGGTGGTTGGGGTATTTTGTTCATTTTGTCGTTAGAAAAGAAGCTGCTACTGTGTTCTAGGACATATGCTTTCTTTGTCATAGTTGTAATAAAGGCAATCCACAAATAAACATAAACTAACGAAAATGCTTTTGTGTTAGTTGAAATATGTACTTTTGTATATTCTATTGTTACCTAAGACCTTCATAAACACTACCAAATGATTAATTTTGTGATAGCATATATGAAATATATGAATTACACTGTTAGAATGTTGCAGTCAGAATGACTGCTCATTAGTATGAAGAGGGGTCCATCGATGCCCAGCAGTTCTAGTAATAAAAGCATAACTGTTCTAATGTTCTCTGTATAGATGCTAGACCCTGACACAACTTGCTTAGGCAGTGAGGGAGAGGAATTTCCATGCTTTAGTGCGTCAATTGTTTCCCATCAGAGTCCGAAATAGAACTTAGAAAGTAGTATCATTTGGCTTTCTTAATTGAGGAAGTGCATGAATTTCTCAATTGCTTTACCGTAAGTGTTTGGGGACAAAAAAACATGTTTAAAATAAATATTTTGAAAAAAATATTTATTTAGATTTTGTACTGTATGTGCACAGTGGCCATTAGGACTCTTTACAATGAAACATTACACTAAAAGGGGACAGTAGGGAAAAAAAACATAGAAAGCCCAGAATGGCCCCCACAGTGGCAAACAGAATGGACCTAACACGGTGGCAAACAGAATGGACCTAACACGGTGGCAAACAGAATGGACCTAACACGGTGGCAAACAGAATGGACCTAACACGGTGGCAAACAGAATGGACCTAACACGGTGGCAAACAGAATGGACCTAACACGGTGGCAAACAGAATGGACCTAACACAGTGGCAAACAGAATGGACCTAACACGGTGGCAAACAGAATGGACCTAACACGGTGGCAAATTAATGTCCATTACAGAGGACAAAAATGAATTGCTCTGTGGATATTTTGAACAACACCATCTCTCTCTCTCTCTCTCTCTCTCTCTCTCTCTCTCTCTCTCTCTCTCTCTCTCTCTCTCTCTCTCTCTCTCTCTCTCTCTCTCTCTCTCTCTCTCTCTCTCTCTCTCTCTCTCTCTCTCTCTCTCTCTCTCTCTCTCTCTCTCTCTCTCTCTCTCTCTCTCTCTCTCTCTCTCTCTCTCTCTCTCTCTCTACTGGTTTTGGGGGAAGGTTGAAGGGAGGAGGGAAGAGTGAGGGTTGGAGTGAGATTGGAGGATTGATCCAGGGAAAGTGTCTGGTTGGCCATCCTTGGCTGAGAGGTAATCTGTGTTGGTGTGCTGAAAACAAACCGTGTTGTCACACACAGGGGAGCGCTTCCAAAAGGCCTGACATGTTATAGAATGGCCCTGGGTGTTGGACAGGATGAGGGAAATTACACACACACACACACAAACGCACACATACAAACATGAAGCGAGACAAGAATATATACACACAATGCTCTCACATACACATAGTCAAACAAAACAACAGGCATATACTGAAACACATAGAGCCAAAGGTACATGGTGACACACACACACACACACACACACACACACACGGCAGTGAGCTGGGATGCTGCGCCAGGTGGCAGGGGAGCCTCTCGACTGAGAGAGAGAAGAGGAGAGGGTCTTGGCTGGCCTTGAAAGAGAGAGGGACAAGCGGCAGACAGCGATGGCGTTGGCCAGGGCCAGGTTTGGATCCGGGCAGGCAGGGTAGGGGAGCCCTGGAGGAGTTCCTGGGTCTGCAGGCGGAGGGGCGTTGGGAATATGGTGGGACAGCAGCAGGGCTGTGGTCAGCCCTTTGTAACAGAGAACCATGCTTCACTGTTCAGATCTGGACCTCTGTCTCAGACACAGATTGACGACTCGCAGCTGGAGCTAGGGCTGGGGCTAGGGCTGGTGCTAGGGCTGGGGCTAGGGCTAGGGCTGGTGCTAGGGCTGGGGCTAGGGCTGGTGCTAGGGCTAGAGCTTGGGCTGGTGCTAGGGCTGGTGCTAGGGCTGGTGCTAGGGCTCAGACTGGGGCTTAGAGGGGCTGTATTGTTCTTACCACTGGGGAGGGTGGCTATGTTGCTGTCTGGTCAGGACAGTACAAATGCAAATGTAGCTACCTACCTCTAAGCAGCATGTATAGCATGGTTGGTTTAGGACAAATGCTCAGGTAATTAGCTTCATAACAGAAATACACTACCTGAGATGGGACTGTACAGTAGGCTAGGTGTGTTAGCACACACTGTGCATAGGCTAGGTGTGTTAGCACATACTGTATATAGGCTAAGTGTTTTAGCACATACTGTACACAGGCTAGGTGTGTTAGCACATACTGTACATAGGCTAAGTGTGATGATGTAGTCTACTGTGTCACAACAAAATTAGGTAATGTTTACAGCAATAGAGAGCTGAAGTCACCTGGGGAAGGTGGGCAGACAGAAATGGTCCAAAAATCCCTTCTGAAAAATCCCAGCCCCTCAGAGGAACAAAAAATAGATGCATCTAGTAATAAGGAGACCAAACAAAGTGAACATACTGGGTTTATTCTGAACATTATTTAAAATTAAGCCAACCTGTCACATCATACATTGAATATAACAGTGTTTTCTTATTTTCACTACAGCAAATGTAGACCAATGGGGACATTCCTATTAAAATGTCCATTCTCGCTCTCTCTTTCTCCTTACCTCTCTCCCTCTGTCTCTCTCTCTCTCCTATTTATCTTTCTCTACCTCTCCTCCTCTTCTCTATACAACAAACAGGTTTAGCTCCCCACAGAGGAACCATCTTTCCAAATGAGGTAAAAGACACAGATGGAGAATGGAGGGGGAGAGATAGGAAGAGAAAGTGATAAAGAGAGCAAGCGAGCAACTAAGAAAGAGAGAAAGTGAGAGAGAAAGAGAGAAACCGAGAGAGAGAGAGAGAAATGAAGGGAAGGAAAGAAGTGAATTAAAGCGGGTTGCTGGTGAGATATTCTGTCTGTCTGGAGGAGGGGGTGAAGAAAGGGCGCAGGCTCATGTAAGGTGAGCTGTGGGGCGTGTAAAGTGAGAGAGGGGCTTTATGGGTCATTTTCACATGGAGTCTGGCCTGACTCCAGGCCTGAGCAGGGGTAGAAAGGGGGGTGAGCAGGGATAGAGAGAGAGAGAGAGAGAGAGAGAGAGAGAGAGAGAGAGAGTATAGCAGAGAACCTCCTAATGGCCCAGCCTTTCACTAGGCCACACTGCACTGAGCCGTAATTGAAGGTAATTGTTGGGAAGAGCCTTCGCTCCACAGAGTCACACAGCTCACCCACTGTTCCCTGGACTGAGATGGACAGGTCGAGATGAGAGAAGGGAGCGAGGGAGAGAGGGACCGGGGGGAAAGCAGGGCATTGGGGGATTGCGTTACCCCCCACCCTTCACCATCCCTGACTGTCCTACATGCCATTTGTCTGGTCGCACAATTGGTGTAATTGTGTACCCGCTAAATGGAGCAGGGGCTGCAGCTTCTTCGGTGGGCAGGCTCCGATGACAGACAGACAGACAGACATAAGGAGAGAAAGAGAGAGAGAAAGAGGGAGAGAGAGACATGACTAGTGTCTGTATGACCCCAAGCTGTTGGGAAAACAAAAACTTTTCCAACAACGGTTGATAGCAACCTAGTATACAAATGATGTAATATTCTCTGAATTAATGCAATATGAATGACTGATTACAGTAATGATGGATTTGAATAATTTCCGGTGATAGAGTACGTGCTCCAAAGCATGCATGAACGAGGTATGGTGCTGGTGCAGCATATCATGGGGTTTGTGTGCACAAATGTGTGTGTGTCTATGTGTGTGTGTGTGTGTGTGTGTGTGTGTGTGTGTGTGTGTGTGTGTGTGTGTGTGTGTGTGTGTGTGTGTGTGTGTGTGTGTGTGTGTGTGTGTGTGTGTGTGTGTGTGTGTGTGTGTCACGCAAAGGGGGAGAAATCACCTGCCTTCCCCACTTTGCCTACTCTCCTTGGTTGGATGGGTTTAGCTGGGCGAGCGCACTGGAGCAGGAAATCCAGATACCAAGCCTATCAGAGAAATAGCACATATGACTTCCTCGACTAAGACGGCCTAATCACCACACTGCCAACCGCTAACTCTCCACCATCCACCATCACCACCGGCCCACAGATTGAGTCCTGAGCCCAATTCACTGCTCTTCTTTACGCACTAAAATGAATCATCTATTGGCTTTTCCTCCACTAAACCTGGTGAAGCTAATGTCAGGTAATTTAAAAAACAGGAAACTATAAACTAGCGCATGTCAGCACTGGAACTAAATTGGATTCTAAAGATGAACTGGACAGAAGAAAAAAATCCAACCAATTATCTACGCAAACTACTGTTCTCATGCAGATAGAGGAGTGGTGAAGGATGAATGTGAAATGTTTTATGCGGAGTGGAATGTCTAAAATCTGATAGGTGGAGAATAGGGGACTGCTTCAGTCAGGGGTATTAGAGCCAATGAAAAATACCCATCATCTTCATCTCTGTTACTAGTGATTTTCTCCTTCTTCTAAATAACTTCTCCCTCTCTTTTCTTTTCAAACCTTTTCGGCTTAATTACATTGTATCTCAGACCCGGGGTCCCCCGTCACTAAGAGAATGAGGGGCTTACTCCACGTACACACACGTCAGGACAAGTCCCCCATAATTAGCCAGACGAAACAAACTTCAATTCTTTCTTTTCCTGACTCTTTAGATTTCCAAGCCATAATTACTGATGTTTAATTAAAAGTCCCAATCAAATCTGTTAGATTGCCGACTCTCAATGAAAGAAGGAGCAGGAGAATTTAGACCTTAATCCTCCAGCCTCTGTCTCTCCCCTCTCTTGCCTCTTGTTCCCCAGCACTTCTCACATCCAATCCTTCCCCCGTTCTTCACACACATTTCCTTTACATTCCAACCCAGATGCCAGAAAAGACAAACCCTTTTTTTAGCAGGGCAATAATTTTTCTCCCTCGCTCTCTCTTCAATATAATATAGTACCATTATGTTCTTTAAAAACTCATTACAGCGTTTGAAATGGGAATCTCGGAAAGGGTGTTTAAAAAGTGCCTCTTCCGCATTGTGCTGAGGAGGGAAAGACACACCGAGGGACGTGGCATGCAATTAAAGACCAGAAGGGATTAGTTTTCCTTTTTAAAAGTTATTGAGACACAATGAAGTGAGGCTTTCTCATTTTCTCCCTCCCCCTCTTCCAGACACCTCATCTGTACTGATGCCTTGCCTGTAAGCCCCTTTCCTCTCACCCGTCGCTTATAGTGACAGGATGCATTTCACACTGTGGTTAAGGAGGAAAACCTTTGGCCCCTCGACTTCTGAAAGTGGAGAGATGGAGAGAGCGAGAGAAAAGAGGTGTGAGAGGGGCGGTTGACTTTGTAGATCGAGGTTGTCGTGGTTTAGACTAGAAAGGATTTAGTCCGAGACAGACATGTCACGAGGGAGTTGAAGAGGAGACGTTGCGTTAATAACTCTCTTCAGACCTATTGTTAAGAATGTTCACTAAGAATTGTGCTGCATATAAGAATGACAAAATCCGCAAAGATTGCATTGAAAGAATAGAGAAACTCCTAGCTCAGTACTAGCGAGAGAGAGAGAGAGAGAGAGAGAGAGAGAGAGAGAGAGAGAGAGAGAGAGAGAGAGAGAAAGGGAGAGAGAGAGAGAGAGAGAGAGAGAGAGAGAGAGAGAGAGAGAGAGAGAGAGAGAGAGAGAGAGAGAGAGAGAGAGAGAGCACAGGAATGTATCCCACCCGTAGATAACGAGTGATAGAGCGATCAGCGTTTATTCTCCCAGCGTCTATCTCTCTCTCCTTCTCAAGGGTGGGCCTAGATGACTTCCTCCGCGAGCCGCTGTCTTTCCCCGCTAACGTACGCTAACGCATAAAACGTCCTGAGAAATTGGAATTTGGCAAATCAAAGAACCGCGGCCTATGATCCACGTAGCCACTAATATCATCCTGCATAGCCTTAAAATGCAACGCACGGCTTATGATTAAAAGCCAAGCATATATTAAATTAAACCATTTTACCCCCCCCTCCCTCCCCTCTCTAAAAAAAGTGTGAAAAACCCCAGAGACATTAATCGGGCCAGGTATGTGAAATCATATGATAATGAGGTTCGTTTAGAGTCTTCCCTGTACGGAGCAGTTACGTTGGACAGCTAATCCAAACCCGGCTGCTTTCTACACTTGAAAGCCCCAGCGAGCCTGATCTGCATGCAGCGGAATTCAAATGATGTCAATGGAAATGTGAAGGCATCGCCACACCAAATCGCATAATGGAAACGCAGAAGAGACAGCGTAACCCTCACGACCTTCCCCATTCTCTGCAGATCACTTTATCTTTACTTATTCTATCAGCTGAGGTGTGGTACAATGGTGACATGAGGGTGCTAAGTAAGTGAGAGAGAACAGGCTCACGGGCCCTACTTTCACACACACAGACACACAGACACGCACACCAAACACACACACCCACACTACATCTCCACTCCCCCACAACATCCCTCCCCCATAACCAGTATCCTCCATCCCTCCTGCCAGTCCCTTCACCGCGGCAGAGGGGCCTAATCACTCAGGCTGTATCCTAACCAAAACAAAATGGTGCCAACCAGTAGCTTTTAGACGTTTTTACACTGTCCCTCCTCCTCCTCGTCTCCTTGTCCTCCCCTGGCGGCCCGCGGCATGGCGGGCGGCGAGGCTGGGTGATTCATTTGGGCCGTGCAGACAGGTAAACACAGGCCTATTTACAAAGCTTTACAGGCTGCTGTATTTATACTCAGCACCACTGAGCTTCAGATAGAATATCCTCAAAGCTTCCAATCTGTTTGTTTATTTTACTGCTCCTCGCCGTCGTCTGCTGGATTCTGACACCCTCTCTAGATACCTTGCTCTCTTTCCCTCTCTCTTTCCCTCTCTCTTTCCCTCTCTCTTTCCCTCTCTCTTTTGCTCTCACTCTCTCAGGTCAGGTCTACACAGTGATAGCAGATGCTTTAGTTTTACCAAAATACTTTCATGTAATTTGAGTAATTTGGGATTCAGACAAACACTATTCCAATTTCATCAAACAGAATAGCTTTGGATATCAAACATGATGTCTTCCCTTTAATGTCACATGTCAGGAACTGATTGCTTGAGGTGTCTGAGAATATCATGACCTTCATGCCTAACTGAGTGACTGAAGTGTTTGACAGTTTGCAGGATATACTGTCTCACCTCCACCCTCCCCGTCCCTCCCAGCTACAGGTGCTCATGGAGGTATGATAGTTATGTGTGTTAAGACACACCATGTGACACAGACATGTCAGGAGTGACAGTGTTCCCGTAGTGCGTGCTTCTCATCTCACTACCGAGGGAAAATAAGAGCCAAAGGGGCACGTCACCCAGGTAACTTCAAATATGGTATACACACACCAAAGTATGTCACATGTAGTCACACACACACAGAAACGCACACACATACATGGATGCACGCATTGACGCATGCATGCACATGTTCACACCTCCATATCATGCCCTTCTTCCCCTCCTCCCTCTCACTAGGCTCTATATGTTGCACAGCTGTTGAACATGCAGAAGCTCCCTCCCAGCCATACCTGACATTCCTCCCTGCTCTTCAGTCACGTAAGCCATGTAGCCCCACCCTATTGCCTTTACCTGGGGGTCACTACGGGGAAACTAGTCCACGGGTGAGATCTAGACCTCACATGACTACTCAAGCACTCAGCCCTCCCTCGGCCCCGTTCCAAACTTATAAATCGAACCTTTACTCATGGCCTTTCTGTAGCTTATTTGACTTGGTTAGAACTGCATGGTTAGGAGATGTTGAAGCATGAGGGAAACTTTAAACATAACAGAGGCTTCGGTGGAGCTGTTACTATTCTGGACTGGTCTGTGAGCGGGAGTAGGAAGGGTGAGGTCGGAGGGATGGGTTTGGAATCAGGCTCTGGTCAGTGTTTTTGTGACACATTTGATTTGCAGAGGAGAAAATGATTTATGAACTAGTTGCTGTTGAATGATTCCAAACAGAATTAACAGTATAATTTTATCTGCCCTGTATCGAGATATCTAATCCTTTCAATTATCTGCTATTTGATTTTCATGCATACCTTAAAATGATTTTCAGCAATCTTCCCATACCATCCTTTACTCTATCCATGCTAACATTGAGTGTGTGCTTTCTGGAAAAGATTGTCCAACCAGAAGGCATATTAATATTATAATCTACAATCCTAATATCTTTTTAGCGTAAGAGTAAATGTTAGTTATGAGATTGTTAGTATTCAGAAAAGCAGCAGGAGGAAGCAGATCAGTGAAATCCTCTGATACAAGACACCAAATGGATTCCACATAGACGCATGCACACACACACACACACACACACACACACACACACACACACACACACACACACACACACACACACACACACACACACACACACACACACACACACACACACACACAAGCACTCTTTCTTTCTCTCTCTCTCTTTCTCTCACACACACACACACACACACACACACACACACACACACACACACACACACACACACACACACACACACACACACACACACACACACACACACACACACACACACACACACACACACACACACACACACACACACAAGCACTCTTTCTTTCTCTCTCTCTCTTTCTCACACACACACACACACTCACACACACACACACATAAACACACTAATTGAATTATTAGACTGGAGAATTCAAGTCTGCAATGCATGCTTTAAAGGTTTATGTATGGCAAACATATCATACAAATAGATTTTTTTTTCTCAGTGGTGAATCCCAATCTGCCTTTGGCAGGGATAATTACTAATCAGTAGTACAGCTCTATAAACAGGAGGAAAAACACAGGCTGTCTGTTTGTGTGGGGATTTTTATTCCTCCAGTAAATGTGTCTATTATCTTCAGTGGGTTGGCAGGACTCATCTGCAGCCATGCAGCTACGAGGTCATGAGGCGGGTTGGTCTACGTCAGAGTAAACCTGACTTAAATCAACCAGCTAAAATAAACCTGACCAGATTATTTTAATATTGACTAGAGCTAACTTGAGAAAGCAACAACCACAAGTGCACCTCACGCTGAAGCAGATCAACACCAGCAAGATCATCATCATCATCATCGACACGAACTCCACCACCAGAGTAACATATCCACTATAAGCATCAACACCATCATCATCATCATCACTGCACCGCCAGCTCCTCACATTAAAAGGAGACAGTTAGATGGGGGTCATCTGCTCTGCATGCAGACACAGTGCAGTTAGCCTAATGTCGTTCCTCACAGCCTCTCCCTAATCATCCAGCCCTCTGACAATGTAATTATGGAAGTGTCCAGCCACCGCGGTGAGCAGGGGAATTATAATTATTTACCGGGTAGAGAGAGCGGACGGCCCAGCCCCCTCACTGCATCCCAAATCATCTGGACAGGAGGGCCTGCTCCCCAGCCACTCACTGACAGGGACAGCAGCATCATTTATAAAATACATAATTACTACAGAGAGAGACGGGGAAGGAGGTAGAGAGGGAGAGAGAGTGCTCAAAGGAAGATATCCACACGCCAGAAAATACCAAAGACAGTTTAATATTACAGAAAAGTGACGATTCTCCAATAAACATCCAGTACTCCACGACAGTCAGAGAACCAAATCCAAAACACAGAGTTAGTTGTCTTTATCCTCTCTACTGTGTGTGTGTGTGTGTGTGTGTGTGTGTGTGTGTGTGTGTGTGTGTGTGTGTGTGTGTGTGTGTGTGTGTGTGTGTGTGTGTGTGTGTGTGTGTGTGTGTGTGTGTGTGTGTGTGTGCGTTTGTGTGTGTGTACAGTAACATGTCTAATCGAATCAGGACACACGCGGTCTCTGCTCCAGGTGCATTACTGTATTTGAGTGTAAAGCAGAGAAGAGGAAGCAGAGAGATAAGCAGTAGTATTGATCTGATGCTCTGATTGTCACTGCTGCCCGCCTTCAATGGCTAATCTCATTTCACACGGGTCAGGGGGAAGAAAGAGGAAGGGCCACACGTTTACCCACAGCTAATCGACAAATTGTTTTCAACGTGTGCGGAAGAGCCGTCTGATAGCGTCAGATGTGAAATCGTTTCTCCGAGCTGTTTGTCGACACGGCCACGTCTTGCTTGCAGATGATGATTATGATGTGAGAGGTGATGTTATTTGGGAAAACAAAACAACTCTGGAGGAGTAGGATACCGCAAAGAAATTAGTGACAAGGGTGGACAATTTGACTCATTGTCCACTAAGGTATTTCTGAGGATGGTTATCAGTAAAGCACCAACTTTTACTCACACCAATTTCACAAAACCCCACAAGACATGCTGTACCTATTGCTACACAGAGGGGGCAGGCCTGGATGACACGCTGTAGCTACGGGCCTCTGACTGAAGAGGGATTCAGAGAAATGTTCAACTTCACTTCATATACTGGACGTATAACTCTCCTCACTGGTCCTCCTTGTATGAAACATGATCTAAGTACAATAAAATAACATGGGTTTTTTCATATTCAGAGGACAACTTAGCATCTCCAACCCCAGGACTGCAGACAGACGGACAGACAGGCAGGCAGACAGACAGACAGACAGACAGACAGACAGACAGACAGACAGACAGACAGACAGACAGACAGACAGACAGACAGACAGACAGACAGACAGACAGACAGACAGACAGACAGACAGACAGACAGACAGACAGGATAAATTGATGCAAGGAACACATCACAGTAGTGTTCTTTAACCAAGGCCAAACATCACCTGGCATATCTCTGACACCACTAGGTCTGTCTCCGTGCCCCCTCTCTCTCTCTTCCCCTCTCTTCCTCCCCATTTCTCCTCCCCATTCCTGTCTAATAGAGCAGCCAGAGATGAAAAATGGTGCGCTTTTGTTTATTTGCCACCGATGCGAACGCGACCACTGCAGGATTAGTGAGTTTTCCATCTCATGCTGATAGCGGTGGGAAGAAAGAAGGGATTTTTTATTCAAAAAAAGATCTCTGCCTCCCTCGCTATGACAACTGCAATACATCACTTCACAGACAGTTTTTAATCTGTTTCAAACCAACCACACTTTGAACTGCTGGGAAGCTGAGATATTCAACTGTGGGGTATGTGAGCTGTGTGTGTGGGTGGGGGGGTGCATATGAGCTGGTGTGTTGTTTGTGTGTGTGTGTGTGTGTTTGCCTGCACGCCTGTGTGTTTTCCTTTGATTAATCTTTGCAGTTGTTTAAGCTCAGTGCTGACACAGCACAGAGATCCCTCTCTGGCTAACTTTGTCTCTGCGTCTCGACGCCCTTGGATGTAGCTTTGAATAACAGTAACTTAGGATCCTGATCCTTCTTTGGTCCATCTAACACACAGTTCTTCTGAAGGAAAGTAGAGGAATTCATACCACAGTATCTAACCCAGAGGAACCATCTTATTATGAAAGATAAATCACAAATATACATCTCACAACTATAACTGGAAAACGCCCAATGCCAGAGAGAAACAGAATTTGCATACACCCTCTGAAATGAAACTACAAAACCTGCATGAAAGTGGTATAAGATAAGAAATGCAAAAAGCAGGTACGTTATCAATAAGAAATGAAAAAACTACAGATTATGTCATAGGCTACATATTCAATATGGTCAACAAGGAGAAATACTTTTCTTTGCATGTAGTTACTGTTTCCCAGCAGGCAATAATGTCCCTGTGCTGCAAAGTCAGAGAGATGGGCCCCAGCGTCCATGTGTCCATCCCTACTGATAAAACATGTCTGGCTACTTTCTTTTACATGTTTCTGTTTAATCAAAATATGCAGAAGAAAACCCGTCAGATCAAACTGATCAAACTGCCTGTCCATCATTCCCCCAAAACAGAAAACAGCAACACAGAGATCAACATGTGAAACATGTTTCCCTCTTGTCACTCCTACCGGGGATATGACAAACTCAGAGGTTTCATTTGGGATTTTTGAGTGACTACACAATTATCAAAGGCTACGGGTGTATGGCTGCATATCCTAAAAAGAAGGGAGAGAGAAAGAGGGGGGGGAATAGAGGAAAACATGGCGTCGCTGTTTATCTTTCTCTCCGCTGTTGGCTTCCTGAGGAGGAGAGCGTCTGCCTGGCTGGGAGCAGATACCGACGGGCCGACACAAAGACCAGATAAAGCGTTAAGACACTTTTTACTCATCAAATTGAATAAGCCACGTCTCAGAGCAGACACGCAGGTATTCAACCCCACGCTTTGGGGAAAAGGTAAACAGATTGCGTTTTGTAAGCTCCCCAAAAAACAAACCCCGACCCCTTCGTCTCACATGAATTCTAAGCGTGTCAAGGTGACAATAAGACGCAGTGGGAATAATAGAATAAACAGATATATATTTTCCATATGCCTCTCTTTCTCCCTCTCGTTCCTTTCCTGTCTCTTTGAGGTTGACACCTCTTGCATTACGATAAACACAAATCAGGAATACTTTACTTCCTCCACCCCCACATCTCCACCCCTGCTCATCTTTGTGGCTTGTGGGGCTTACCTGTGCCCCCGCTCGACTGTTCGACTGACACCCACCATTCTAACACCAGTAAAGGACTTAATCGCAGATCATTATGGCGCTGATGAGAAAGGGGCTCTGGCACAATGCCGTCACAAAGGCAGTCTAAAGGGATCTTTGTGCTGTAAATGTGGCTCTCTCGGCGGCTGTGTGACAGATGACAGCGGGCCGCTGAAACAGTGAAACACTGATCCACTGTTTCCTTGTAGAGACATCAGTGGGGATACAGAGGAGCAATCACGCCGCGCTGAAAGCTGCCTCAAAGCACCTGAACGGTGCACAACACCTGCATGGCTGTGGCAAGGATTAGGGTGTCAACGCAGACAATGGGTCCCAGTGAAGCTCAATGCCTTTTGACTTTGCTGCTGATTCCCCCTTCATAGAGGCCTCAGACAGTACTATTTTCACGTTCCTATTTTATTTATCGCCATAAAGGCTGTCTCTCGGGGGGAAAATCGCTTTATTGAAAAATATTTATTTATCAGACTCTGGAAAAATAAACAATTTTCAGTTAAATGTAGTTTCCACAGCGGATTATCCTGAGACAGCGACTGTGCCGTTGCTTCCTTGTTCTGTGGGCCTCTCTGACATCTGCTCCAGTGCAGCCAGGAGGCAGTTGGATCCAAGATGGAGTCACAGCTTCTACTCCTGTGGCATAGAGACACATTGAGGGGGGATGATTTCCATTCCTAAGCAACAGATGGAGCAGTGGCTGGAGGAGAGGAGAGGAGAAGAGAAGGAGAAGAAAAGAGGAGAGGAGGAGAAGAGCAGCGCTGGCAAGACGTAGGCAGGAGCATTGGCAAGATGGGCAGAGAGAGAGAGAGTCGGCTACTGGCAGCGCCACAAAGAGCTGCCCCTCTCCATCCAGCTCTGCTCCACAGCTCTCTGGCATGGTAGCCTAACATGGGCTTTGTCTGCATGGGTCTGTGGGCTACTTTGCACCGCAGAGAAGATACTGGGGATACTAGACAAATGGGCAGATGTGATAACATTGTATGTGATACCTCCTTTTTACTGTTTACCAGATTCTCATCTTTTATTCTAATAAACAGTCTCCCAATTTCACCGGTAGGTCTAATGTTCTGATGAAAATATCTAGGGAAAATGGACTTCCAAGTCCAGTATAGCATATAGTAAAAGGCTCTGTCACACTAGACCCTCAAACCTTCCCCCATCCCCCTCTCCCTCGTGTAATGTCCAGAAGTATACAACAGAGCTGTAATGGTATCAGAGGCAGAGGCCCTAAGCGCTACAGTCAGTTGTCTGAGGAGGCATGACGATGATGGATGGGGTTAAAAACAACACCCAAACCTCTTGGAGACTGACGTCCCGTTCCCAGAGCTCTCCTCAACTACAGCCTCTATAACACAGGACCACGACACAGGTCTATAACACAGGACTATAACACAGGACTATAACACAGGACCACGACACAGGTCTATAACACAGGACTATAACACAGGACTGTAACACAGGACTATAACACAGGACTGTAACACAGGACTGTAACACAGGACTGTAACACAGGACTGTAACACAGGACCACGACACAGGTCTATAACACAGGACTATAACACAGGACTGTAACACAGGACTGTAACACAGGACTGTAACACAGGACTGTAACACAGGACCACGACACAGGTCTATAACACAGGACTATAACACAGGACTATAACACAGGACTGTAACACAGGACCACGACACAGGTCTATAACACAGGACTATAACACAGGACTGTAACACAGGACTGTAACACAGGACTATAACACAGGTCTATAACACAGGACTGTAACACAGGACTGTAACACAGGACTGTAACACAGGACTGTAACACAGGACCACGACACAGGTCTATAACACAGGACTATAACACAGGACTGTAACACAGGACTGTAACACAGGACTGTAACACAGGACTGTAACACAGGACCACGACACAGGTCTATAACACAGGACTATAACACAGGACTATAACACAGGACTGTAACACAGGACCACGACACAGGTCTATAACACAGGACTATAACACAGGACTGTAACACAGGACTATAACACAGGACTGTAACACAGGACTGTAACACAGGACTGTAACACAGGACTGTAACACAGGACCACGACACAGGTCTATAACACAGGACTATAACACAGGACTGTAACACAGGACCACGACACAGGTCTATAACACAGGACTATAACACAGGACTGTAACACAGGACTGTAACACAGGACTATTACACAGGACAGTAACACAGGTCTATAACACAGGTCTATAACACAGGACTGTAACACAGGACTATAACACAGGACTATAACACAGGACTATAACACAGGTCTATAACACAGGACTGTAACACAGGTCTATAACACAGGACTGTAACACAGGACTATAACAAAGGACTATAACACAGGTCTATAACACAGGACTGTAACACAGGTCTATAACACAGGACTGTAACACAGGTCTATAACACAGGACTATAATACAGGACTGTAACACAGGACTATAACACAGGACTATAACACAGGTCTATAACACAGGACTGTAACACAGGTCTATAACACAGGTCTATAACACAGGACTGTAACACAGGACTGTAACACAGGACTATAACACAGGTTTATAACACAGGACTATAACACAGGACTATAATACAGGACTGTAACACAGGTCTATAACACAGGACTATAACACAGGACTGTAACACAGGACTATAACACAGGACTATAACACAGGTCTATAACACAGGACTATAACACAGGTCTATAACACAGGACTATAACACAGGTCTATAACACAGGACTATAACACAGGTCTATAACACAGGACTATAACACAGGTCTATAACACAGGACTATAACACAGGTTTATAACACAGGACTATAACACAGGACTATAACACAGGACTATAACACAGGTCTATAACACAGGACTATAACACAGGTCTATAACACAGGACTATAACATAGGACTATAACACAGGACTATAACACAGGTCTATAACACAGGACTATAACACAGGTCTATAACACAGGACTATAACACAGGTCTATAACACAGGACTGTAACACAGGTCTATAACACAGGACTGTAACACAGGTCTATAACACAGGACTATAACACAGGTTTATAACACAGGACTGTAACACAGGACCACGACACAGGTCTATAATACAGGACTGTAACACAGGACTATAACACAGGACTGTAACACAGGTCTATAACACAGGACTGTAACACAGGACTATAACACAGGACTATAACACAGGACTATAACACAGGACTGTAACACAGGACTATAACACAGGACTATAACACAGGACTGTAGCACAGGGCTATAACACAGGTCTATAACACAGGACTGTAACACAGGACTATAACACAGGACTATAACACAGGACTATAACACAGGACTGTAACACAGGACTGTAACACAGGACCACGACAAAGGTCTATAATAACACAGGACTGTAACACAGGTCTATAACACAGGACTGTAACACAGGACTATAACACAGGACTATAACACAGGACTGTAGCACAGGGCTATAACACAGGACTGTAACACAGGACCACGACACAGGTTTATAGCACAGGACTATAACACAGGACTGTAACACAAGACTGTAACACAGGACCACGACACAGGTTTATAGCACAGGACTATAACACAGGACTAGAACACAGGACTGTAACACAGGGCTATAACACAGGACTACAACACAGGACTATAACACAGGACGTCAACACAGGTCTATAACACAGGACCACGACACAGGACTATAACACAGGACTATAGCATAGGACTATAACACAGGACTATAACACAGGACTGTAACACAGGACTACAACACAGGACTGTAACACGGGACCACGACACAGGACTATCAAACAGGACTATAATACAGGACAGTAACACAGTACTATAACACAGGACTATAATACAGGACTATAACACAGGACTATAATACAGGACTATAACACAGGACTATATCAAAGGACTATAATACAGGACTATAACACAGGACTATAATACAGGACTATAACACAGGACTATATCAAAGGACTATAATACAAATACAGGTTAAAAACAACACCAAAACCTCTTGGAGACTGACGTCCCGTTCCCAGAGCTCTCCTAAAATACAGCCTGTATAACACAGGACTATAACACAGGACTATAACACAGGACTATAATACAGGACTGTAACACAGGACTATAACACAGGTCTATAATACAGGACTATAACACAGGACTATAACACAGGACTGTAACACAGGACTATAACACAGGACTATAATACAGGACTATAACACAGGACTGTAACACAGGACTATAACACAGGACTATAACACAGGACTATAACACAGGACTATAACACAGGACTATAATACAGGACTGTAACACAGGACTATAATACAGGACTGTAACACAGGACTGTAACACAGGACTATAACACAGGACTATAACACAGGACTGTAACACAGGACTATAACACAGGACTATAACACAGGACTGTAACACAGGACTATAACACAGGACTATAACACAGGACTATAATACAGGACTGTAACACAGGACTATAACACAGGACTATAATACAGGACTGTAGCACAGGACTATAACACAGGACTATAATACAGGACTATAATACAGGACTATAACACAGGACTATACTATAATACAGGACTGTAACACAGGACTATAACACAGGACTGTAACACAGGTCTGTAACACAGGACTATAATACAGGACTATAACACAGGACTGTAACACAGGTCTGTAACACAGGACTGTAACACAGGACTGTAACACAGGTCTATAACTGGAGTAGTGTTGTGTGTAGCAATCCCCTTAGTAATGTTGGGGCACAACAGGTATAAGAGAATGGGGAAGTGTGTGCGTGTGTGTGTGCGTGTGTCTGTGTGCGCGCACTCTCAGGTGTGTTTGCACACAATTCTGTATTTGTGTGTGTGTGCATGTGCATGTGCTTACATGTGTGTGTGTGTGACTGCGTGTCCTGCTTGAATGAACTTGGTAGAGTTTGAGGCTCTTAGCATGGAATGTGAAGGACATTATATAAACACACTACTGACAGTACCACCGTACAGCCTTACACACCGCTGGCGCCAGCACACACTGCATTAGCTGACATTTTATACAAGAACGGTGAAAATGGAGCGTCTGACTTACCGTCTCAGCTCTCGCAGCTGTCCCAAATTGCAACCCGTTTGCTATGTAGTGCACTACCGTTGCCCAGGGAGAATAGGGTGAAGTAATGCATAATGAAGGGGATAGGGAATCATTTGGGATGCAGCCTCTTTAACCAGAATGTGTTTGGGTTGGTTCTGTTCCCGGGGTTTAATATCCTAACTTCTCTTTCTGTTTGGAGGTTGACCCCACTGCCCACTGAGTCCATCATCACATCAAATCAAATCAAACTTTATTTGCCAAATGCGCCAAATACAACAAGTGTAGACTTTACTGTGAAGTGCTTACTTACAAGCCCTTAACCAACAGTGCAGTTCAAGAAGAGTTAAGAAAATACTTACCAAGTAGACTAAAATAAAAAGTAACACAATAAGAATAACAATAACGAGGCTATATACAGGGAGCACCGGTACTGAGTCAGTGTGCGGGGGTACAGGTTAGTTGAGGTAATCTGTACATGTAAGTGGGTTGAAGTGACTATGTATAGGTAATAAACAGCGAGTAGCAGCAATGTACAAAAGGGAGGGGGGGGGTCAATGTAAATTGTCCGGTGGCGATTTAATGAATTGTTCAGCAGTCTAATGGCTTGGGGGTAGAAGCTGTTGAGAAACCTTTTGGTCCTAGACTTGGCGCTCCGATATCGCTTGCCGTGTGGTAGCAGAGAAAACAGTCGATAAGTTGGGTGACTGGAGTCTCTGACAATTTTATGGGCTTTCATGAATGGCCTCTGGTGATCTAATGTGTACTGAGCATCTACACGGGGAATAGAAGCGTGTACATATCCTATTTCACATGAAGGAAAAGCTGATAATGATAACACATCATTTTTAGATATATGGAAAATGAGTTTGGATCTGCTTAAAACTGCTTCACATGCTTTAGCAGTATAATACACAAGGACAAACACACATAATTTTAATTAGGACACAGTTGCTTCTCTGCGTCTCCTGGCTGTTTGTTGAATGATGTTGGGACACTCACAAACACACCCACACACTCATGCACCCACGTGCACACACAGTGCACACCTCTACTACACACAACATTACAAGCACATTCACCAAACACACACAGATGTACACCAAACTTTCAGGCATACACACTCTCAATCACACACAATGTACACCTCCTGTCACGTTCCTGACCTATTGTTCCTTTTTCCTTTTATTTATTTAGTTGGTCAGGGCGTGAGTTGGGGTGGGTTGTCTATGTGTGTTTTTCTATGTTGGGGTTTTGTGTTCGGCCTGGTATGATTCTCAATCAGAGGCAGCTGTAGATCGTTTGTCCCTGATTGAGAATCATACTAAGGCAGCCGGGGTTTCACGTGTGTTTTGTGGGTGGTTGTATCGCGTGTCTGTGTTATCACCACACGGGACTGTTTGCGGTTTGTCACGTTTGTTGTTTTTGTATGTTAAGTGTTCAGTCTGTTTTCATTAAACAATCATGGACACTAACCACTCGGCATATTGGTCTGATCCTTCTCGCCTCTCCTCCTCGTCCGAGGAGGAGGATTACGACGATCGTTACACCTCCGCTACACATAACTATGCAGAGACAAACCACACACACACACACACACACACACACACACACACACACACACACACACACACACACACACACACACACACACACACACACACACACACACACACACACACACACACACACACACGCTTTGAAAAAGCAATTCATTCCAGATAGCGTATGAACATGAAAGTCGGCGAGATGCTGTGAACCTTAAAAACAGGATTTTTTATTGTCTCTCAAACCTTCTTTACATAGGATTCAATCATGTTCAGGTTTATTAACGTCAAAGTGAGAACGAGGGAAAGACAGACAGGCAACTCATTAAATGTCAACGTTCAAGACACCATGTTGTATTCTGCACCAGCTTTGCATTAAGTATTTCTACTCATTACAGTTCAATTAGATCAACAGACTATAGGGACGTGGCGTTAGTCTTTAAGAGGTTAAAGGGAGGTCGTGAATTCACAGAGGTGGTGAATTACAGAGCAGCATTGTGATCTGTGAGTGTACGAGTGAAAAGACGCTGCTCTGAGTTTGATATCCTGAGCAAGAGGAGACCTACATACCCCCCCTCCAGAAACACAAGTGGCACCATCTTGAGTTAAAAGGGAATCGTGCTACAGGTGAAGGAGAGAAAACCAGAAAGAGGAAGACAGTGGTAAACGTTGCACAATCCCTTTCTTCCTTCCCTGACACCCTTCCTCTCCCTCCGTCTCCTCCCTTCAGAACCTAACCCACTCGTAAAGAGACAAATGTTTTATCACTGGGGACGAGCACACGGGGATGTTCAACCAGGAGAATGAAGGGCCTCCACTTTCTCCTGGCTCTGTGGCCAACAAACCTCTGGCTGCCTGGGAGACACGCCAGGAGGAGAGGCAAGAAAGTCCCGCTGAATGTCAGCTGGCTGGAGCCTGGCAAGCAGCAGCAGAGGCTCTCTGCTACACACACATTCACACACACACACACACACACACACACACACACACACACACACACACACACACACACACACACACTCTAACGCTCACACACTCTCAAACACATATATACACACACAGGCACACTCAAACACACACTACACACACTACACACACTAGGTCCTGGCAGCTTGCCTCTCCACAGCGCGGGGCCTGTGATACTGAGGCTGAAGGAATTTGCGCTGGATTACTTCTGGACTGAGGCGGCCAGCTTTGGCACGGAGCGGCCCAGCTACTTTGAGGATTTAAACAGCAGCCTCCCAAAACCCAGGGGCGGCCCAGACGCACCCCACGCCAGGGGAGAGAGATGGAACACCACCACGGACACACTCATAGGCATACTGTTAACCAATCCACAAGTATTTATAACACTCATTTTAATATGTAAATGTTCACATCTTAATACATCCACAAAAAATAGTAATAGCGAAGATCAACAACACTTTACACAGGACTCTGATCAAACATAACCACCCACACACCCACCCACCCACCCGCACACCCGCACACCCACCCACCCACACACCCACCCGCACACCCGCACACCCACCCACCCACCCACCCGCACACCCACCCACCCACCCACACACCCACCCACCCACACACACACCCACCCACCCACACACACACACACCCACACCCACCCACCCACCCACACACCCACACACCCACAAACCCACACACCCACACACCCAGACACACACACACACACACACCCACACACCCACACACACACACCCACACACCCACACACACACTCATAAAGCATTTCAAAGATGACCCCCTCTGACTTCACTTTAGCGATGACACAGGAAGGAGGGGGCAGGTAAAGGAAGATGCTTCTCTCTCTTTTCTATCTCTTCCAATAGCTGTCAAAGCTCAAGGTGTCCTGTTACATCAACTATTGCAGAACATCTCTAAAACTAAAAGCGTTGTATTTGCTACAACTCATTCCCTAAGTTCTAGACCTCTGCTGAATCTGATAATGAATAATGTGGCTGTCATAATCAAACATATAGATTCAATAGTTGTGAAGATGGGGCGAGGTCTGTCCGTGATAAAGAGATGCTCAGCTTTTGTTTTTGGACCACACTTCACAGAGCAAGTCCTGCAGGCTTTAGTTTTATCTTATCTTGATTATTGTCAGGTGCAGCTAAGCGGACCTAGAAAAACTGCAGCTGGCTCTTCAATGACATCAGAGAAACAACATTAATAATGCTATGCATGCCAGTCTCTCTTGGCTAAAAGTAGAAGAGAGACTGACTGCTTGTTTTTATAAGAAACATGAATGTTTGGAGAAATCCAAATTGTTTACATAGTTAACATACATACAGCACGGACACACACACACTTAACACACCAGACATGCCACCAGGGGTCTTTTCACAGTCCCCAAATGCAGAACGAATTCAAGGAAACATACAGTGATATACAGAGCCATGACTGCATAGAACTCCCCTTCCATCACGTATAGCGCAAGTGAACAGCAAACCTGGTTTAAAAAAAACGAATAAAGCAACACCTCCCCTATTTGACCTAAATATTATGTGTTTATGTACTCATAGATGGTACTGAATGTAAATGTAATATATACTAAAAGTGAAATGATAAAGGCCTTTAATTGAAGTTCTCTCTTTGTTTTTCTCAGTATTGAGTCAGTAGAGAACATTTTATTTTTGTTGTTTTATATGTGTGTAGTTCTGTTCTTGAGCTGTTCTTGTCAATTAATGTTCTGTATTACTGAATGTCATGTTTCATGTTCTGTGTGGAAGAGTAGCTGCTGCTATTGCAACAGCTAAAGGGGATCCTAATAAAATACCAGCAAACAAAAAAAGACCAAATACTTCAGCGGAAGCATTGATACATAGGGAAAGGAGAGATGGATAGAGATGGAGAGAGAGAGAAAGAAAGCGAGAGAGAGAGAGAGAAAGATAGAGGGTCGAGAGAGAGAGGGGGTAAGAGAGAGGGGGAAAGAGAGAGAGGGGGGGGAGAGGGGGGGTGCTCCTGACTGGACATCTGAAGTGGTGTAATAATCCAGGAATGTCAACACTTGTCGTTCTCTGCCTCTCCCTGTGTAAAGGGTGAGCTGGTCATCACAAACAGGGTTGTGTCTGGGTTTCCTTTTTTCCATTCACCTCATGGAGAATGTGTAAGGAACTACTGACAAAGAGAAGATGAGGATGAGGAGAGAGAGAGTAGAGGAGGATGAGGAGAGAGAGAGTAGAGGAGGATGAGGAGAGAGAGAGAGTAGATGAGGATGAGGAGAGAGAGAGTAGAGGAGGATGAGGAGAGAGAGACTAGATGAGGATGAGGAGCGAGAGACTAGATGAGGATGAGGAGAGAGAGAGTAGATGAGGATGAGGAGCGACAGAGAGAAGAGAAGCAGCTGAGGTTTCAGTAGGGGGCAATGCTAGACTACACACAGCAAGGACTGAGATAGGCTTCTTCAAGACACACTGCACTGAGCACTAAGCACACTCATAGGAGACCATTACCACTACTACTAATACTATTACTATTACTAACTATTATAATCATAATCACTATTAGTATTACTAGTACACTATAATCACCATTATCATTATTACTATCATTACTATAGCAATTTTTAGAATCTCAATCATCGCTTCTTTGATGAGGAAATGTAGGTGGAAAGGTGAGAAAAAAGATACAGTGAATATTTTTGTCTCAATAGGACACTTGAACAATAAGCCATGCTGTATGAATTAGCGTGTCCGTTTGGCTCAACAGATACAACAGATCAGTAAGGCTCTGAGACAAGAACCATAGTAGAGAGTTGAAAGTGGTAGACGAGGCAGTAGCTAAAACACAGAGGGGTTTAATAGTGCTGAGTGAGCCGTAGCACTCGGCTGGCTTCCCTTCACACACAACATATTCATACTCATCAGCAGCTTTGTAATCTTCCCTTAATTAGCATATTCAAACAGCTTTCCTAATGACTTTGATCCAACGCAAGGTCATTTCATACATAGTTTCAACTTTGAACTGAGAGAATATGGAAATGGTAGAGGGGGAGGAGAAATACACGACAGTAAATTAGATGAATCGGGTTTGGGCTAATTTAACATTTGGCTGGTTCAACTTTGAACTGAGATTGCTGTATTCTGGGCTGTGGCGGGGTTGCTGTGGGTAGAGGGAGCCAGGCCTCCTATGCTTGGGTAAATTGCATATCTACACAGCTAATAATGGTCTGGAAACAAGAGCATGCTAACTATCAGGGCACTGAGATGGAGAGGGAGAGAAACACACACACACTCGCGCTCATACACTCTTATACACACGCGCACACACCCTCACAAATGTATGAATGTGTTTGAAATGACATTCTTGAGTTCACAAACAGGAGGTGGTGTTGTGCCTTTGATGTGCGGTGGGGCCCCCAGGTCAACAGGCAGACTGGTCCGTTATCTTAATTGAACATTTTTTATCATTAACCTGATGCTTCTGTTTCTAAATGGCAAGTTTTCCCCTTTCATTCTATTGTGTTTCACCCGCACTTACAAGCACAGGGAGAGAAGGCGAGAGGGAGTACAGACTCAGTGAGCATAGCCTTGCTATTGAGAAAGGCCGCCGTAGGCAGACATGGCTCTCAAGAGAAGACAGGCTATGTGCTCACTGCCCACAAAATGAGGTGGAAACTGAGCTGCACTTCCTAACCTCCTGCCCAATGTATGACCATATTAGAGAGACATATTTCCCACAGATTACACAGATCCACAAAGAATTTGAAAACAAATCCAATTTTGATAAACTCCCATATCTACTGGGAGAAATTCCACAGTGTGCCATCACAGCAGCAAGATTTGTGACCTGTTGCCACAAGAAAAGGGCAACCAGTGAAGAACAAACACCATTGTAAATACAACCCATATTTATGCTTATTTATTTTAACTTGTGTGCTTTAACCATTTGTACATTGTTACAACACTGTATATATATAATATAACATTTGTAATGTCTTTATTGTTTTGAAACTTCTGTATGTGTAATGTTTACTGTTAATTTGTATTGTTTGTTTCACTTTTGTGTATTGCTACCTCACTTGCTTTGGCAATGTTAACACATGTTTCCCATGCCAATAAAGCCCCTTGAATTGAATTGAATTGAATTGAGAGAACTAATGAGGAGAGAGGGGAAAGAAAGAGAGAAGAGAGTGAGAAGAGAGAGAACAAGATATGCGTACACAATAAGTACTTTTAAAACAGTTCAAATGAAACGGAGTAGAGAGAAATTCAATAAAACAGGAAAATAAAGTTTAGTAATTTGATTAATAATGCTAAACGTGGACTCGGAGGGGGCGAGATACGGCAGGGGGAACAAATTAGGCAGCACAGTCGCGAGAAGGCTGTGTTCAGTGGGGTATCAAAGGCACACCACACCGACAGACTGCCCCCTCCCCTCCATCCCCTCCACGCCTCCGCTACTCAAATTGAAATTCTGTATCTAGTCATACGAGCTTCAGAAGAAGTGCACTTCCTTCATTTAGGACTCTTTTTTTAATTCACTTATTTCTTTCTCTTATCGCGTACATGGCGACAACGACCCTTCATATTAAATGAGAGGTTATATCATCAGAGAGGTTATATCAGGACTTATGAGTGAATTGAGAGGTTATATCATGACTTATGAGTGAATTGTCAATACAACAACATATCCACACACCCAAATAAAGAAGTCTCACATTTTCTTAAAGTGGAATAGAAATCTATTGATTAAAGAAGAAAATACTAAGTTCTCAGCCACTACATCAAACAACTTAAAGGGTGGGAGTGAATTGTCATGGTCACACCACTGTTAAACTCTAAAGCAATAATAATTTGTGTGTGTGGAATCATTTCACAACTAATAATTAGTCGAAAGATGTTTCCTTGCCAAACTACTAATCTCATCATAGATTAGACTTCTACAATTACAGCATTTTTATTTGTATTTCACCCTTTCTATAAAGCAGTGGTGGAAGAAGTACCCGATAGTCTTACTTGAGAAAAAGTAAAGATACCTTAATGTTTCAAGTAAAAGTAAAAGTCACCAAGTAAAATACTACTTGAGTAAAAGTCTACAAGTATTTGGTTTAGAAATATACTTAAGTATCAAAAGTAATGTAATTGCTAAAATATACTTAAGTAAAAGTAAAAGTATAAACCATTTCAAATTCCTTATATTAAGCAAACCAGACGGCACGATTTTCTTGTTTTTTAAAATGCCAGGGGCACACTCCAACACTCAGACATCATCTACAAATTAAGCATGTGAGTTTAGTGAGTCCGCCAGATCAGAGGCAGCAGGGATGACCAGGGATGTTCCCTTGATAAGTGTGTGAATTGGACCATTTTCCTCTCCTGCTAAGCATTCAAAATATAACGAGTACTTTTGGGTGTCAGGGAAAATGTATGGAGAAAAAAGTACATACATTTATTTAGGAATGTAGTGAAGTAAAAGTAAATGTTGGCAAAAATATAAATAGTAAAGTAAAGTACAGATACCCCAAAAAACTACTTAAGTAGTACTTTTACTTAAGTATTTTACACCGCTGTCTATAAGTAATACTAAAGATTGGACCTCTATATTTAGTAAGACGTTGGTGGGGAAGAGAAGAGAAGGAGAGAGTGGGAGTGCGGTTGTCATAACACATCTATGTTTAACAGGATAATCATAGGAGGCGACCATCTTGTTTTGATCACCTGTAGCATTTCAGCTAATGTAAATAATGGCTTACTGTAGTTATGTCATTCTGCCTGTCTGAGGGCTGTATGGGGGATCTAAGGCAAACACATGGTCTTTATCTGTTTCCCCCCAACCTGAAACAGTCACACCACGGTATATGAAGTCAGGGAGAAAGAACCGTTTTAGAACACACACACACACACACACACACACACACACACACACACACACACACACACACACACACACACACACACACACACACACACACACATACACACAGAGGAATCTTTACAGTAGATATTAAGGGATGTGTGGGGGCTGGGTTCGTGAAGTTTGCCCCAGCACCTGTCTTGCTCTGCTTTCATGTCTGTGTGTGTGTGTGTGTGTGTGTGTGTGTGTGTGTGTGTGTGTGTGTGTGTGTGTGTGTGTGTGTGTGTGTGTGTGTGTGTGTGTGTGTGTGTGTGTGTGTGTGTGTGTGTGTGTAGTACACACTGGCTACAGTACACATGTTGTAACAGTCACCTTCAAATACCAGCACAAACATTTCCAACAACAGCTGAATTTTCTTTCCAGATTGCAATCATATTATGAAGCTTTTACTTCACATTATGAAGAAAATCGTTAATTTACAAAACCTTAAAATGTCATCACACAAACATACTCTCAGTTCATCATACTGGTGTAAGAAAGCTTAACAATTCCAACAAGTCCATTCATATATCTCGTGTCATGATATTCAGTAATAGATGTACAGTGAAGTTAGATTGAACATACACATCCTGATACACAAGTCTTCCGTTGGTCAGGGAAGACACAGTTATGCCCCTGGCATGGAATAGTATCCATGTGAATAATAATCTAACTATCTGAGTCTTTGGGAGGTTGAAGGATTTCGCACGACAGTGTTCTCTCTCTCTCTCTCTCTCTCTCTCTCTCTCTCTCTCTCTCTCTCTCTCTCTCTCTCTCTCTCTCTCTCTCTCTCTCTCTCTCTCTCTCTCTCTCTCTCTCTCTCTCTCTCTCTCGTCTTAATTTCTCTTTGAAAAGAAAGGGAGTGGGTTGTGATGTTTTTTCCTACTGGTTTAACTGGGGCTATTTCAACCCTGCTGAAAAGTAAATGCGTTCCCGAGCCTGCTTTCAGTCTGAGCCCCACAACTTATCATCTTCTTCTTTCTTGTTATTAAATGCAGCGAGTGAACGAGCGGGTGACAGAGAGAGTGAGAGGCAAATCTAAATGGGGAGGCACACTCCCTGCATTACCATAAAGAGGGGGAGAAAGATGGGAGGAGAGCGCTTTCCGGCGTATCTCTCGTGGTCTGTGACGAAGGGGTGGTCCTGAAGGCCTTATCAGTTCACCAACAGCAGAAAACGGAAAATGATTAGCATCTAATTTAACCCAATCTCCCGCTCAATGGCCCGCCATTCAAAGAGATGGATCTATATGTATTTAAGAGGTAATCACTGGTCGGAGCCCGTCTCTCAGACACCCCCTTTTGTGCAGCGGGATAACCCGCAAACGTATTTCCATCTGAAAGGGGCTCCAATACGGCTTTATTTCTGAGAGGGAATCGAAGGGGTTGTTGTGGTTTGGTATTTGAGTTGGGTCTATGTGTGTTAGTGTGAGTATGTCTGTGTGTATGTGTGTGATGGGTGTATGTGTGAGATGAGGTAAATATTGTCATAGAGAGGGAGCCTGCTACAGGTCCACAGCAGCAATGCCATATGAATCTCTGCAGCAGAACTCATGAACTGTGTGGAGTGTGTTCAGCTTGTCTTCCTGATAGCTGGAGAAACACTTGACAAGGATAAGGAAGTCAAGAGAAGAAGACACGCTGACTGGAATGTTAGAATCGGAGAAGGATAAGGAAGTCAAGAGAAGAAGACACTCTGACGGAAATGTTAGAATCGGAGAAAGAATCGACTCTAATTTTGAAATTAAATCTCAAGACTTCAATAATCTAACAAAAGTATATAAGTGAAAATCTGAGGGTGTAAATTACACTTGGACATCTTTGAATGGAGAAGAAGAGAAGCGTTCTTGACTCTACAGTGAGATATGACTGCTTAAATTGACCCAGGGCAATGTAGAACCAGAGTGCAGGATTGTGCTTCTTCAGCCACTGTGAAGATCTCTATGGAACACAGGCTTCATGCAGTCTAAGACAGGGAGGGGAAAAGACAAGAAGACAAGTGGAAAAGAAAACATTTGGAATAGAAAGGGTCATGTAGATTTGTGGCTGGGGTCTCTTTTGGAGGATGACAGGAGAGGAGTACACCTGAGCTGTGTTTTGCATTCCATTATCTGCCTTACACTGGTGGTTTCTCAAACACACACACACGCGCGTGCTCGGACACGAACACGCACACACCCATCTGGGATGGGGTAGAATTGGGGGTGTTTCTGACAAGGTGAACTTCATGCATCGCGTACATGATGTATAACTCTCACAGGAACAAGAGCAGACCACCAGACTGAACAGTATTTCCTCTCTCTATCTCTCTCTCTCTGTTCCTCAGGCCTTTGTCTGTGCTGGAGAAGTCACAATGGAGCCACTAGGTGACCAGACTCCTCTGTCCTTCATCTCCGTTCTCTCTTTCTTTTAGGAGTATAAAACAGGAGGGTCCCTCCATCCAGAGCCTACTGGATGGAGGGACACGTGAAAAAAAATTGAAAAAAAGGAGAATGTGAAAAAGAGCAGAGGGAAAAAGACAGGCTATTTTACCTTAAATGACATCCTCTGACACACTTTTTATACAAAAGGTGAAAAAAGTAATTGGATAAGAAAAGACTTCTCTTTATATTCTGGCTTAAGACCAACATAATTTGACAACAGTAAGCTTTTGAGAAATGCAAAGATGCATTTGAGAGAGTTTGGAGAGAGAAAAAGAGAAAGAGAGGACAAATGGGGAGAAAGAAGTAGAAAGAGAGAGGAACAAGGAACAAGAGAGAGGTACAGAAACTGTACATTAACCAAAAGCAATTTCTGTGGCTGTGCGCTCGGCTGCTCGGCGGTTCCTGGCCAAGCTAATAACCTTTCATTACAAGTTTCCTTCTCTGCCAATTAGAGGGCGAGTCTGTGTCTGAGGCCCACAGCCACACACTTTGATCAGCCCTGTGCTCACTGGCACAAGTCTAATGACCAGGGAATATAGCTACAGAACAGACTCAGACACACACAGAGAACACAGACTGTTCTCTCTGCTACCGCACGGCAAGCGATACCGATGCACCACGTCTGGATCAGAAGGATCCCGAACAGCTTCTACCCCCAAGTCATAAGAATAGTTAAAGTAGTTAACGTAGTTAAATAGTTAACCAAATAGCTACCCGGACTATCTGCATTGACCCCTTTTGCACTCACTTTTTTTGGTCATCACATACGATGCTGCTACTGTTCTTTATCTGTTCACTTTATTCCTAGTTATATGTACATATCTACCTCAGTTGCCTCTGTACTGGTACCCAGTGTATATAGCCAAGGTATTGTTACTCATTGTACATTTATTATTATTATTATTACGTCTTATTACTTTTCTATTATGTCTCTATTTCCATTCTCTCTGCATTGTTGAAAAAGGCCCGTAAGTAAGTATTTCACTGTTAGTCTACACCTGTTCTTTACGGAGCATGTGACAAATAACATTTGATTTGATACATTTAAAAAATATATAAAAGTAAAACACATCTTGTGATCAGGGGTCATAGGTACACTCACAGGAACAAATACTTGAAAAGGCAGAAAGAGAAACAGACTGCACTTGTCACGGCCGTCGTAAGGAGGAGACCAAGGCGCAGCGTGGTAAGCGTACATTCTTCTTTATTATAAGAACGAACACTGAACAAACAAACAAAATAACAAAACGAACCGTGAAGCTAATATGGATAGTGCAGACAGGCAACTAAACATAGAACAAGAACCCACAAACACCAAAGGGAAAATGGCAACCTAAATATGATCCCCAATCAGAGACAACAATAAACAGCTGCCTCTGATTGGGAACCAATTCAGGCCACCATAGTTATACATATACCTAGACTTACCAAAACCCTAGACGATACAAAACTAGCATACCCACCCTAGTCACACCCTGACCTAACCAAAATAATAAAGAAAACATAGATAACTAAGGTCAGGGCGTGACAGCACTGCAAGTCACACACACACACACACACACACACACACACACACACACACACACACACACACACACACACACACACACACACACACACACACACACACACACACACACCCCTGGCTCCAAATACAAGGCCCGTAATAAGCAATTACAGCAACTGCTGCTTTAATGTAACCCCTTTCTTCTCCTCTCTCCTTCTTTCTTTCTCTCGTTCTTCTTTGTGTTTGTTGGAGTTGATCCTGGTCACCCCACATCAACATTGCATTCCTGTCAATGTGTTTATTTGTTTACCCATTAGCTTTTGCATAAACAGCAGATACTGTTCCTGGCGTCCACAAAAAACACAAAACACGACAAGTAACAAAATACTTTGAGTGCTGACATGTAGGGTTATGGAATCAAATCAAATCAAATTGAATTTGTCACATGTGCCGAATACAACAGGTGTAGACCTTACTGTGAAATGCTTACTTACAAGCCCTTAACCAACAATGCAGTTTTAAGAAAAATACAAAATATACATGAGCACCTGTTTGGATGTGATCAGTGTTATAACTACACACATGGAGGCATTACATAAAT